>NW_015151300.1:129850-158967 GCF_000732505.1 Cyprinodon variegatus | reverse complement strand
GCGAAACTGGAAAATACGGACCGGATTAAAAAAAAAAAAACTGGATCGGCATTTTTACATTCTTTGCCGATACGCATTCTTTTGCCAATATCGGCGTCCCGATCCGATCCACGTATCGGATCGGGACAAGCCTACCAGAGATGCTGATTATTTTAAAGTAAAATCCATCCTTCTGTCTTTGTGCAGGAAGTCTTTGCTTTTTCAATTAGTATCAGCCATTGAAGCCAGGAAAGCCTTTAACAAAGGTCATTTAAAAAGCAGACTGTTGTTAGCTTAACTTGGCTGTAAACATTTTGCTCTCACTGACCAATCAAAGGACAGAAAATGCTGACCGGTAGAGGTGGACCCGCTAGATGGCCCAGTGGGGCAAATCTGAAATCTGATTGGTTGAAGAAAACAAGTAAGCTTAGCCAGCACTGCTGACTCTGGAGGCTATGGGCAGGTTTGAAGGACAAAGCAACGAACAAAAGCTGGAATCTGATTGGACAAAAAATATAGCAGCCACGTCAATGTAATGGAAGCAGCGCGGCCAAGAGAAAAGCTACAAAATTAGCAGAATGGATTGTTTGGAATCAATTCATAGAGTTGGATAGAAGAAATTAAAGTTGGTGTGATTGATTTTAGGCCAGCCTTGAAGGCCCTCACAGCCCACTACTGACCCACCACTAATTTCTGGACATGTTTAACCCTCGAATAATAAACCATTAAAGAATGACTAATACAGGGTTTCCGCGGGTCATTAAAAAAGTCATTTAATTATTATTTTTTAAATGAAGGCCTTAATTGGCATTAAAATTCATTAAATGTATTTTTGTGGCATTTAAAATGCTTTATTAAAAAGAAATGTTTATAAAAACAATTTTGTCAGACATATTATATCACGATATATTTGTGCGGAACTGCTTCCGGTTGATCGCAAAGCTGTATGTTCAGAAAAGAAGCTTGAGTCAGAGAAAAAGCTAGAGAATGGGGCGAAAAAAGCAAATTTCAACAAAAGTGGTTGGAAAACGAGGAATTCGGGACATGGCTGTAGCCTGTCGACGTGTAGCTGTTGGTGGCATTAAAATTATTTCTAAGAGCATTAAAAGAGCAATAAAAAGCATTAAATTTGAGTTATTCATTCCTGTATAAACCCTGTAATCTGACTGTCATGTTGGTGAGTGGATGTAAATGTCAGCTGTATGTAACAGTCAAACACATATAAAATGAATCCAACTCTTCATTCTAGGAAACAAAATGCACCTCTACCTAAAATTAATTGCTACAAATGATAACAAGTAATTCAATAAAGTTCGCCCAACTTCATTTCTTCAATTTGGAAATGTATATATTAAGTCTCATCATCTTGATTCAGTTACTTGTTACAAAATGAAGCAATTTATTTATTTAAGTTGGAGCTTGTTTCTCTGTCTATAGTTTGAAGATTAAACCAAAACCTGACCAAGTCTGATAGACTAATAGGAGTCAATAACATCTCAGCAGCTCATGGATGAACCTAAAGTTGGAAAAGCAATTAGCCTGGAAGTGACACAACATTTTTATCTCTTCTACACCTCCTCCTCCTCACTGAGAACTTTACTGGAAATGACGTAGTTCACAGCCTGGTCTTTTGGCAGTAGAAGTTCCCATGAGGCTGAATGAGTTCATCAAGAGTCATGAAGCCTCTGAAAAGCAGCTAAGAGGTCATCTGTAATAACAATAACCAACTGATGAGGTTTAATCTACCTTAATGATCTAAAATGCACCATTATCAGGGTGTTATTCAGCATTCCTTTGGGTTTAACGTTCACTCATTCAGCTCAGACTCTCAAGCAGACCAGAATCTCTTTATTTCCTTCTTACTGCACATTTTAGAAAAGAAACCAAAACACGCTGGCTTTTTTCAGCTTTACATGGACACCAGAGCTGCAGTGCATTTAAGTAATTTACAACAAAAAAGAAAAAAACATAGAAGTTACTAGAAAAATGCACACAGACGTCATTAATTTATCCAGCAGCAAAGTGTTATTAAATATCAAGTGTGGTGAAGCAGCTTGGTCAGAGTCTTTTCGGCGAAGTTTTCCCTTCCTGTGTAATTATTAGCTCTGCTGCGAACTACAAAGATCCGTCTCTATAGAGAGGAACGTTTATGGTGATGTTATGTTGGGATTTATCTCAGATTCATTTCCAGTAGTGACAGTTCATCTTGATTTTTCTCTCTGATTCCAGACCAAGAACGCCTGGAAGTTTCCTGGCGGCTTGTCTGATCCAGGAGAGAATATAGGTGAGTGCCACAGTCAGCAGAGAAAGTTAAAATACTACAGTACAGCTAACTAAATCCCTTTAAAAATAACCTATACATTCAATTAACCTGTACAAATAAAGGCACATGATATAGATCTTCATTCTCCCACTGGAGCCCCTGTAATATTTTAAAAGCAGCGTTGAAATTATTTACATGATTCCACCTGAAAAGCAGCATCAAACTGTTTTTTTTACAAAAAGGTTGTTTAAAATACAGACTGGAAGCAGAATAAACATATTTATAATTGTCAGGGTCCTGTAAATGTTTTCCCTCGTTTTAGTTCTGTGCAGATGTCTTTATTTTACCGCTAATTTCTTCAGATTTTGCTTCCAAACGGTTCTGGTTCCTGGAGTAAATTGAAGTGGTCCATATTACTAACGTAGATTATTCGTTTTTCCTTTGACTTTGGGCGCTTTCATGAACATCACAGCAACCAGAGTGTTTGGAGGTTAGCTACAAAAATTATGGAGCCAGAACTACCAGATATCCAATACTATTTGAGACATGATCAATTCTAAAAAGAAAAAAGGGATTAAATTAAAATGAACGCTAAGTGAGATCAAAAGCAGGATTCCACGAAGCTAAAAATTATAGGTTGAATCTAAGATAATTGGACATTTCAGAGATTTTTTTATAACAAACAGTCATTTAGATTTGCCCTGGCAGATTTTCACCTTGGTTTTGTGACAGTGAAAATACAGTGAATGTATTTCCATCAATTAGTCATCCAGCGAAGGCTCCTCTTACATCAGTTCCTGCCCCTTTAAAGAAAACAATAAACATCAACACTGAAGCTGGTGTCTGATTCAGCTCCTAACCTCTGGTTGTCCAGTTAGCACCAGCTATTTATTCATAGGTTACAATTCGTGTGTTAACTTCAGCTTTCAAGAAACAGATTTTCTAACAATTTTAGTGAAACTAACTGAAGGAAAATGTTAAAATGGTTTCAATTATCGGTATGACAGTTTGCAGGAAAAACTTTGAGGTTAAAGAAAAACAACCTTAGAGTGATTTTAGTTCAAGATTGTGATTGATCTTGGAATGGGAACGATCTTTTTTAAGCTGTATGGACTTAAAGAGACAGTAGGTTCAGATTTTCATGACTCCACTCTAAATATATTAAGGATATACCGCGTTTTACTACATTTAACATGAAATATATAAAGGCTGTTGTTGACCTTCAGTAACTGAGTAAAAAGAGACCAAAATCTAAGGGAAAAGACTTTTACAACTTTTAAGAACAAATGATGAAGACTGTTTAGAAATTGCAGTAAAGTTGGACTCATAGGAAGCAAAGTCTAAAGAAATATGTGGTTTTTTAAGACGTTTGCACAGAGACGGATATCTGTACCGAATCTCCCCCAGGTGCCACGGCTGTCCGTGAAGTGTTCGAAGAGACGGGCGTGCGCTCAGAGTTCAGATCCCTGCTCAGCATCCGGCAGCAGCACCAGCACCCCGGCGCCTTCGGCATGTCGGACATGTACATCATCTGCCGGCTGAGCCCGATCACCTACGACATCAACTTCTGCACCCACGAGTGTCTGCGCTGCGAGTGGCTGAACGTGAGCGAGCTGGCCGAGACCAGCAGCACCACGCCCATCACCTCCCGCATCGCCCGGCTGCTGCTGCACGGTTTGGAGCACGGCTTTGACAAGATCGACCTCACCATGGAGGAGCTGCCCGCCGTTTACTCTGGGATGTTTTATCAGCTGTACCACAGACAGCTCCCTGTTCATTCATAGAGCTCAGTTAGTGTTTTATGGTCCAGTATTGATCCCATTTAGAGACCGGACCGTTAAAACATGTGTTCATACTGGAGGTTCTTAGTGTCTCAGGATAAGTTTTCCTTCCATGGCTGATATAAAATGCATTATTTATCACACACCCCCTTTTTGATTTGATACTTGCCTTTTTAAAGTCTAAATCAGTTTAACTGAGTCTGATTTTGCACTAATCTATCTTACAGAGATAATAGAAAGCTTTAAAAGCTCATTTTTATCTATCAAACATTATGGAAATGTTCCTGCAACATTAAATATAGATTTTACTGCGTTTGCCTCTAGTTACTTTACGACACCTTGCTGTAGAGTAGTCCTGGAGTTATACTTTTAAATATGTGGCACTGTTTGAAGGTAAAGTTGAATAATATTCAATATGTTCAGGAGAAAAGAGTCAAATCGTCACAGCTCTTTTAGGCAATGTCAATGCATCACAGGTCATTGCCTTCACAAAGACGCCTCTGTCTCTGTTGCTCCGATTCCTGGCTTAGCGCTTTGCTGACATCGGCAGAAAGAGAATGGCCTTCTGACCCGGTCCGGTTTTGTTTCCGGACTTGTACTGGCCGGTCCTCTTCAGCGCCACGTACATGCTGGGGTACTTCCTGGAGCGGTAGGTGTTGTAGTTGTTGCTCTCGAGCCTTTCTAGGAAGTAGGACTCGTCTGTTGGTCGTCTCTAGAGGAAAAGGCACAGGACATTTTTCACATTGGTAAAGTTTAACAGCAATTTCTTTTTTCCTTTGTTGCCAAAAAGAAAAAAGAAATATTCAATAAAGCTGTTTCAGTCTGAGAGGAAAAAAGTCAATAAAGAGCAAAAAAAATACGAAATGGTAAAATAGTAACTTGAGAACTGAGTAATTGTTGGGTCATAAGATTTGTTTTATTGCTTAAAAAGATGTAATCTGACAGACAGAGTTGTGCAGATTCTGGCATCTCAAATTATGAAACAAAGTATAAATAAATAACATTAATCCAAAATGAAACATTTATTCAGAATAAAATCGTTTCCACATCATTTTTTCATAGTAAGCTTAAATAAAATCTTGAATACATAATGTTAGTTAATATGTTACTTTGTCTACTTAAGTTACTGGTACGGGGTAGAGTAACCAAAAAATGTACTCAAGTAAAAGTAGCGATAATCTAAAAAGAATATTACTTAACTAAAAAGTAAAGCTACTCTTAAGAGTATTTTTTTTTTTTAAGAGTAGAGGTTTTCTAAATTACCCACATCTGATCAAGAGTAGCAATGCTTAAAAGAAATATATAAGGCAGCCATCAGGAAACAAAAAAAGCAAAATCAGAGAGAAAGATCATATCACTTTTGATTTGAAAAAGACAGACGAAACACAAAGCTGTGTGCAAATGCTGCTAATTCACAGGCTGCAGCAAAAATAAAGATGGAAAATTACAAAATAAATTCTATTTTGATTTCCATATGCAACTATTTTGCATTATAAAACCCTCAGAAGCAATGCTTAAAGTAGGTCATCTAGATATGACAGAACATACCTAGGTCTTCCCAGTGGTATTTAATCATTTTAGTCAATGACTTTCAAAAAGCACAGCAGGTGTGGAGTGAGGCCAATAAAAGAAAAAAAAAACTCATGGAATAAAATGTGGTCCTGAAACCTGAAAGATCTGGACATCTGATATCTGATATCTGTTACTGCAAATAAAGGTTTCTTTTCTTTGTTTTGTTTTTAATGTATCAAACACTGAAGTTATGCAATAAAGTGCTAATTAATTACTTAAAAATCACACAATGATTGTGATTTTTTTTTTTTTTATTGTAGATTCTGTCACTCATAATCAAAATGAAATATTTCTACATTTACGAAAACATGCAAAATCAGCAGGGTAGCAAACACTTCTTTAGGGCTGCAATTAAAGGTTATTTTGCAAATCAATTAATCTATTGGATATTTTTTCGATTATTTACTATTATTTGGATAGCCAAAGGTTCCTCAAAGATAACTTTTTAGGAAATTAAACCAGGTGAAACAAACCTTTTTACTTAAGGAGTTCTGGATAGAGCATATTGACAGATGAAAAAGATTTTATCATGAATGCAAAATGTTTACATATTTCTTTCCCTTTTTTGTATCATTGCTGCTCTAAGTGGGTTGCTCTGTCAGCTAAACGCATGTTTTAGAGTCTCTACACTCCAGTTAAAGATTAATTAATTTCTAAATTAGTTGACAATTATTTCAATAATTGATTAATGACAATTAATCCGACAAATTTTAACAGCCCTACACTAGTTCTCCAGACTGTGAGTTTAAATACATGTGTTGAGTTTTAGTTTCCACACCAAAGACTGTTTCAAATGTTTGTTGCTATAGTAACCCTAAAGTATGATCTATTCTCCTTAAAGCCACATTACCTTCTTATATTATGAAGATTTCACGTTAAGCTGTTTCTAATTGCTAAATCCTGTTAATACGTAGGTTCCTTTACATACTGAGCATGTTAAGGTGTATATGGTCAACCAGTTAGCCTCTGGTGCTTTCAGTGTTACCTTCACTTTTAACAATATAGACAGGGTCAGATGTTAGAGGTAAAGGGATTTTTTTTTTCTTAATTCAAATCATTTAAATAAGACAAAATTCATGCAGTTATTTCTTTTCAGATTGACACAAATTACAGCCGAGTACAGAGCCAACTTAGGGGGCAGCCTCTCATTAGGAGGAGAAAATGCTGGCTGCTAATGGTGGACAAAAAGCCTGTTAAACTCTTGAACTTTGTGAAAAACAGAATTTCAAAGTCACAATTTTACTGCAAGAGAAGCAAATTAAATGGAGCATCAGAAAAAGAAGCACAAAAGTTCTCATTATTATCTGTGCATCATGTCTATTCAATATTTAGCAGGATCTCGGGTCCGTTGTCTGAATGAGACAAGTTCAGAAACAAGAGAATTACAGCCCATAATACTGTGAGGTTAAACATCTAAAAGGCCCTGAACAACCAAGGTCCTTTTTAAATATTTCACCTCAACATGAAAACCTTTAATAACTCAAATAGTTATAAAACATCCTTTATTTTTTTCACACATTAGGTTTCATTTGTTTGCATTTTACTTGTATCTATGTCACTATCAGCCATCAGCACTCTGTTTTGACATTTGCATTCTCCACATCAAGCAGTTCCCCTACATAACACCACAGCAGCTGTCACCTTAACCTAAAACGAACCTCAGATCACACTGATAATTACTACCCTCACTTTTCAGATCGCCTGCCAGATGCTTCAGAAACTGCTTCTAACTTTATCACTCCACTCCTTATAGTGGCTTTAGGTTTGAAATGTGTCAGCTTCTTTACACAGTACAAAAAGTACCATCTATAACCAGTATCTATGAGTATGCAAAGATAACACTGCGCTATTATAAATTACGAGAAAGGAAAAAAGCCATCTAAATCATCCCTGATGATGTGCAGGTAAATAAATAAAAAACTGTATCTTCAAAAATTAGAATATTACACCAGATCAATAGAAAACCTAATCCTTGGCTGGGACTTATTGTGTGAGTTACTGCATTAATGCGGCGTAGCATGGAAGCAATCAGCCTGTGGTTCTGCTGAGGCGTCATAGAAGCCCAGATTGCTTTGATTACGGCCATCAGATCCTTTTGTTGGGTCCTCCCTTACGCTAATCTAATAACAGCCACTATAAAAGTTTTAACTTTTTGTTCCTGGGATGTTCCTGAAAACCGTTAGCAGAATGATTAGCTCCCGTCTTATTGGGTCCTAATGATGGTGAGTCAGCTGAGAACATTCACCAGAGGTAGCACCATGTTCTCTGCATTTAAAGTATTAGCGTGAGACATAGACCAAGAGCAGCTTGGATGAATTTATTTTAGCACCTGAGGTCAGTGAGAGTTTTTAGTCAGGCAAAATAATACAGCTGTATCCATTCAGTCTGTTTAGTTGGAGAAATGGAGGAGAATGAGACACGGTGGCAGTGGTTGACAAGTAAATCTGCATCTGAGGAGGCGAATTCGCTCTTCACTTTCATCCTTTTAAAAACAATTAGATAATTTTTTTTCTTATATTCCCATCTGATCTGCTTGGAAAGGCAATCTGACCTAAATCTCATGCCACCTACTTGATGCCTTGTGTGATTACATTTTTGTCCTTTGTGACTACGATTTAATGAGACGAGACTAAATAACAGAAGACAATTTGTTTAGGCTTGGAATTTTATTAAAAAAAACAAAGAGGACATTTGCAAAGAGAAAGTCACTCACCGCACCAAACAGCCGTCCATCTCTGTTCATCGCCAGATAACGGTTTGCACAAATTCCTTTGATGACGACCTCCCCCACCGAGGTCGCCTGCAGCTGAAGCTTAACTGTGGATGAAGATGAAAGTATATTTAAACTGTGTAAACAGAAAACATTTTTTCTTTAATGGTGGAATGTCTAAACAAAGAGAGAATGAGTGATTCCATTTAAAATATAAAGGGTGCATCCTCAGAGTAAATGTTGCCTGGTGAATGGCGTTCTCTTGGAGCTTCGACTTCTTTAAGATTATCCACAGACTTGTCAGTTGCTAGAAAGGCAAATTAAATGGCGGCTGAATAATATTTGAGGAATCACAGCAACAAACATGAATGTGGAGTCCAAAAGAAACCCCCGAAACTATAATCCGTTCACAGCAAGGTAAGGATGGAGATTCCCTTTGGTGGGATTCAGTGACATCTAGTGGTGTAGCAACAGATCACAGCCAAATGCATTCTGACGTTGCTTTTAAAACGTTTCACATGTCAGCAGAAAATGTTTGCCTTGTCTGCAGATCTGTTTTGTAAAATGACGGTCATCGCACTGCACGATTTCTTCTTTTAGAATCTTAAAATAAATCTATGTATAAATAAACCGAAATTTAACCTTAAAGGTGTTTGATAAAATCACTGGTGTCCCATTGTTAGATCCTAGAATTTTATGTCAAGTAGAATAAATGAATAAATTACATTTCTAGAAATTCTTAATTGTAATTCATGACTCTTAGATTTTCTGGGGTATAAATTTGTTGTGACAAAGGCTGATTTTCGTTAACTGCTCCCTTAAACAGGTAAGTCAAGATAAAAAAGGGTGATGCATGTTGATCTTTATCAGTCAGGAAATGGCTGCATAAAAATAGATTCTTGTTTAACTAGCCCGTAATTGCAGTCACAGTAATAATTAACAAGTTCAAACCAACTGGAACAACGGTTCAAACAAAGCTGAGCGAGGAGACTTATTTTATTTGGCAGGATAAAAAAAAGTGTTACAGTGCAACAGCAAACAGAATTCTCTGGGTCCCCAGAGCAGGATGCATTAACATGGCGTCTCACTGTTAAGTAGGTATCAGAGAAAAACGGGATATTTACCTGTTTAGCATGTATAGATTTCTAACAGCCAAGATTCTAAACAGATGCAGTTTGCCTAATCCTACCTAGATTTATACTTTGACCTTTGATCAGGCGGAAGAATTTGGCAACAAACACCTCATCCCACTTCTCACTCTTAGGTATGGTGAAAGATCTGTAATGCTGTGGTCCTGTTTCTTCTGTAAAGGCTGTAGGACCCTACAGTATGGAGGACCAATCCTGCCATAATTAAAAATAAATACATAAATAAATGAATGTTCCAAAAATAAACATTGGAGCTCATTAGAGTAAATGTTCAGGGGAACAAATATAAGAATATGATGCACTCTGCCAGAAAACCAAACATTAGTCCTCATCAGGTCTACTGGTAGGATATCGGTCCAAAAACATATGGCCGAACAAAATGGTTCACCAGACACAAAAATCCACCATCTTCAGCGGTCATTTCACACTGAAAATGATCTAAAAATGAGTAAAAATGTCTTAGATTAAGTGTATTTACTCTTAATTTCAGCAGGTAAATAAGATGATTTGCCAATGGAATTGGTATTTTTACTCTTAAAATAAGATAATTAGATAAATTATGCACTTAAAATAGGACAATACAATTGTTTTCTTCTTATTTTTAATGTAAATCGTCTTGTTCCATTGGTAAAGTGGTAAAATCCTTAAATCAAGAAAAAATTTGCTCATTTTAAGAAAAAGGTTACTAATTTAGATAAAAAAATTTTTTGCAGTGCAGTTCTTCATCCCAATTATGGGAGGTGAGCTAAATACGATATGAGGGACAACATAGGACGATCAGAGAGGCTATGTGAGAAAGAATGGCCAATGATTCAGCCAATGATAGGTAGAGGAGAAGACTATGTACTGTCCTATTAGCAAAGAGCACAAAGTATTAACCCATCTGTACTTGTGGTGACTTTGTTAGAGGCAGTTGAATCAATCAGTGTATGTTTCTTCAACAGCTGAGAGAAGCTTTAACAGTTTCCTCTGTGTTCTGACTAACACTGGGTTACGTTTCATATGCAGTAAGTAAATACATCACATCTAAGGAAATTGGTATCATATCCGTCCCAAAGCATCACCCTTATATGGCACACTGAGCCTGGAGGCCGTGTGGGCAGCGTACTCAAGACTTCAGGGAAACCATCTCCAACTCCTTTGTTTGTTTTGATAGATTCTCCTCGTTTCAACAGCAGAACTCGGATGTATCAAGCCGAGCAGCAAAAAAAGGAAGCAGGGGCCTTGTTAGATAAATTACAGGATCAAACCACATCAAGCCTTTTATTGGGCGCGCTGCAGTTAGGGCAGATGGTCGGATGTTTCTGGTCACAGATCAAAGAGGTGAGCTTCTTTAAAGTAAAACTGCCCTGAGTGAGCTGCTTTGGTCTGGTTTTCACAACTTATGTCCTAAAGGAGAACAGATACCAACCTCCAAACTATACGTTTTATAACTGAAATAAAGATAATAGTCCACAGTTACGTCCTTCTGAAGGAGTTTTAGGATGAGGAGTGGGGTTTCCTCTCAAACACATTTTCTTTCTTCACCTGGCAGGTCTGCATAGGTTTAACAAAAGCTGCATTGTTGCAGCATAGTCAGGTCACAGCCGACTATGTGGGTAAAAAGCTCAATAATTAACATGATTTTCGCTAAATAAAGTATTATTCTTTTTATAAAACAGTAACAGTGTCTGCATGGCTGGCAAATAGCAATAACAAAAGTACTTCAGGATATTTTTTGAGTTCCAGTGAAGTATGTGGTATGTTTCACATGGTGGACAGGTTGCCCTTTATCTTCAGCAGCTCTGCCATGCATGTGTTTTCCCAGGAGGGAGAAAAAGTCTAATTCCACATCCTTCCCACTCCCTCCTAGTCGCTGATGAAACTCCAGGACACACTTTGAGGTTAATCAGCGACTTCCAGAGGCCCTCAGGGGCACAATCATTATTCTCTCAAAACAAGCAAGCCTGTGTGTTTACATCACCACTCCAAAAGACTGAGCTGAGTTTTAAAATAAAGCATTTCTTGTGAATCGTTAATAATGCTGATGACTCTGAGAGGGAAGATCTTAATCTGCTGTCCTGTGTGACGTAAAGACTGTGACTCAGCAGGGTGAAAACAAGGCCTAAAAACATCATACATTCATTTTCTCCATCACTTCAGAAATCTGAAGGAAACTTTTACAGAACTGGAGTTTTAAACGTCTCTTAGGGTTCTCTGAACAAAGTAATGGATTGATAACTAACCTTGATACACCTCCGCCTTTTATTTCTATTGCATACCTAAAAAATAAGCTGTGTATAATATCCATACAGGAATGAGACGGGAAATACTTACTGTGGGGGTCGTTTTTCTCCCGGATTCCATCCACACCCCCGTCGGGTTTAATCCTCAGGAAATAGCCCCCATTTTTACAGTACAGCCTCTTGGGGTCCTTGAAGTTCCCAGGAGGAAAGCCGGTGCTGCTGCTGTCTTCAGGTACGGCGGGAAGTGCTGTGATTCCTCCCGTCGCCATCTCCTCCTTTTCCACTGCTTCTTGACAACTGCTTCGTCTCCTTCTTGAGAAGTGCAGGAGCCCTGCCGTGGCCTCCCACCTCCCACAAACTTCCCCCTCCTCCCCTTCTCTCTACACACAAACTGATTCCACTTAACCTTAGAGGTCAGTGTTCCTGAGTAGCCCCCCCACCCCACACACACCCCTCTCAGGGCAGAGAGTGACCTTTAAGGCCTGGAAGTCTTGAGTAAAGCAAATCCTGCAAAGATCAGTTTGTTTCTCATGCTAGGACCGTCTGATCTGCTCTCCGCTGTGCATCCAGAAGGGTTTACATGCAGCTCTCTCCAGCTTTTTGCTCTTCTTGCAGTTGAAGCAGGGCAGCTGGCTTAGATCTCTGAAGAAGGCTTTCCCTTCTGGGCCTCAGTTCGCATGCGCCCTAGGAGCAGCCACACACACACACACCATGCTCACGCCCACTAATCCTCGCCAATTTAACCAGCCAACCCGGCAAAGGTTGGGGAAGGGGGACGGGCAGCTTGGGATCTGTCACTGAGGCCTTCTAGAGAACTGAAACCAGAACCACAAGCAGCAGTATGTGAACAGAACCTCTGTTTTCATCCATTCAATCTAACAGCAGGAAAAGGAGCATAGAAAAACCAGTCCCATCCAGGATGCCAATGTTATTCTCTCTGCATAAGTTACCCCTTTTTACAAAAAACTTCATGATTTTCAATAAAACTCTTAAGCATGAGTGGATTTTTTTAAATATTTAAAGCTAGTCAAACAAAATGACACAAAGTATCTGTTTAATAATTGAGCTCAGGAAAAGAAATTGGTTTATTTTATTATATATTAGTCACAACCAAGTTTGAAATTTTCCAGATTCAGACCTCTACAGTTTTTGATCCTTTTGGGATATTTCATTCATTCATTCATTCATTCATTCATTCATTCATTCATTCATTCATCACGCTTATCCCAAGCGGGGCAGCAAGTGGGTCTGGTGCCTATCTCCAGCTGTCTACGGGTAAGAGGCGGGGTACACCCTGGACAGGATGCCAGTCCATCGCTGGGCAACACAAAGACAAACAGGACAAACAACCATTCACACACACACTGACACCTAAGGAGAATTTAGAGAAGCCAATTCACCTAACAGTCATGTTTTTGGATTGTGGGAGGAAGCTGGAGTACCCAGAGAGAACCCACGCATGCTCAGGGAGAACATGCAAACTCCATGCAGAAAGACCCTGGGCCGGGAATCAAACCCAGAACCTTCTTGCTGTAAGGCAGCAGTGCTACCCACTGCGCCTGGGTCATTTCAATTCTTCACATTTAACATTTACTACAAATATATGATTTACTGGATTTCAAATATCACAGAATAGATAAATAAATAAATGCATGATGGCTTAAATTACAAATTGAGGATAGGCAGATTGATCAGATGATTAAACGAGGAGCAGAACAGAAAATGCTTGGATGGGAAAGTGATATAATGACACATGGTGGACAAACTGCTGAAAGACACAACCGATTAGGTTTGGAGGTATAAATGTTTTTTACACTTGGTTGTTTTTTTGTTTTTGTTTTTTTTTTAGGAGTCCTGTTGTAAACTGATGCTTGTCAAAGGAAATATTTATCATTTTGTCAGGTCAGTTAACATTCAGATGTACGTTAAACTGTGCTCATGCTGGTAGAATGGTCTGCGAAAACATTTATCTAAAAATCCATTTAAAACAATAAAGTGGAAATAAATAAGTACCGCCAAATCTAGACTCTTTCTCTGCTCAGATTATAAGCCACTTTATAAGAGACAGCCTGCATTAAAAAGAACTGTANTTTTCATTGAGGATTTATGTGTGATTTTTTTTGCCAACACATTCAACTTTGTACAAAACCAATTATTCAATGAGGATATTTCATTCATTCATTCATTCATTCATTCATTCATTCATTCATTCATTCATCACGCTTATCCCAAGCGGGGCCGCAAGTGGGTATGGTGCCTATCTCCAGCTGTCTACGGGTGAGAGGCGGGGTACACCCTGGACAGGATGCCAGTCCATCGCTGGGCAACACAAAGACAAACAGGACAAACAACCATTCACACACACACTCACACCTAAGGAGAATTTAGAGAAGCCAATTAACCTAACAGTCATGTTTTTGGATTGTGGGAGGAAGCTGGAGTACCCAGAGAGAACCCACGCATGCTCAGGGAGAACATGCAAACTCCATGCAGAAAGACCCTGGGCCGGGAATCAAACCCAGAACCTTCTTGCTGTAAGGCAGCAGTGCTACCCATTGCGCCTGGGTCATTTCAATTCTTCACATTTAACATTTACTACAAATATATGATTTACTGGATTTCAAATATCACAGAATAGATAAATAAATAAATGCATGATGGATTAAATTACAAATTGAGGATAGGCAGATTGATCAGATGATTAAACGAGGAGCAGAACAGAAAATGCTTGGATGGGAAAGTGATATAATGACACATGGTGGACAAACTGCTGAAAGACACAACCGATTAGGTTTGGAGGTATAAATGTTTTTTACACTTGGTTGTTTTTTTGTTTTTGTTTTTTTTTTAGGAGTCCTGTTGTAAACTGATGCTTGTCAAAGGAAATATTTATCATTTTGTCAGGTCAGTTAACATTCAGATGTACGTTAAACTGTGCTTATTCTGGTAGAATGGTCTGCAAAAATATTTATCTAAAAATGCATTTAAAACAATAAAGTAGAAATAAATAAGTACCGCCAAATCTAGACTCTTTCTCTGCTCAGATTATAAGCCACTTTATAAGAGACAGCCTGCATTAAAAAGAACTGTACGAAGATGGTCACAGGAAGCTGAGGAAGCCCTGCAAGGTTGTTTTGAGGCTACAGACTGGGATGCACTGTGTCGACCACATGGACAAGACATCAATGCAATATATGTGTGACTGATTACATAAACTTAACTTCTTTGTAGATAACAACATCCCTACCAGAACAGTGAAATGCTTCCCAAATACACCATGGATCACAAGTGAACTAAAGCTGCTTAAAAAAAAAAAAAAAAAAAGCATTTAACAAGCATTCTTTCTATCTCTAGAAGTGGCATGAAGAGGCAACTGGAGAGACTGAATCATAATGAGTCACAAGGTCCTGATGGTGTCAGCCCCAGAGTCCTGAAGGCCTGTGCAGAGTAGCTCTGTGGGATTCTGCAGCATCCCTTAGTCTGACCCCGTACCAAAGAAAACTCAGCCTTAGTGACTATACACCTCTTGCCCTGACATCCCACATCATGACGGTCCTAGAGAGACTTCTGATGGTTCATCTCAGCAAGCAAACAAGCAGCTATCAGGAACCCCTGCAGTTTGTTTATCGCTATGGAGTTGGAGTTGATGATGCCACCATACACCCGCTTCAACAAACCCACTGTTATTTAGACAAGGCAGACAGCACTGTGAGGATCATGTTCTTTGATTCCTCCATTACATTTAACACGATTCAGCATTACTTACTTTGTGAGAAACTTCAGAAGACTCAGGTGGACGTGTCAACAATCACCTGGATCAAAGACTACATGTCTAATGGACCACTGTTAGACTGAAAGGTCAGCTGCCTAATCAAGTAGTCAGGAGCACCACAGAGGACAGTACTCTCACCATTCCTTTTTACTCTGTACACGTCTGACTTCCAGAGCCACACTGAATCCTTTAATCTGCAGAAATAGTCAGATGACTGCAGTCATTGAGTGACTGGTGAACCGCTTTGTGGAATGGTGTGGAAACATTCATCTGATCCTGAATGCCAACAAAACAAGGGAGATGATTGTAGATTTCAGCAGAAACAGGAACAAGTTGAAACCTATTTACTTCTTGGGAGAAGGAGTGGAGGTGGTTGAGGAGTATAAATACCTCGGTGTTCCCTTGGACAACCAAATAGACTGCAGACACAACTGTGAAGCCGTCTACAAGAAGGGAAAGAGCAGATAGTCCCTCCTAAGGAAACTTAGGTCCTCCTGCGTTTTCCAATAAGATGCTGCATCTCTTCTATAGGTCTGTAATGGCGAGTGTGATCTCCTCTTCCATCATCGGCTGAGGTAACAGTATTAGAGCTAAAAAAAGAAAAGAAAACTTCACCTAATAAAGACGGAACTGGATCTGCTCCTGATCCAGTGCATAACAGACCGATACAGAAACTCCTTCCTGCCTACAGCTATCAACACCTACAACAACTGTTTAAAAAAATAACAGATTCAATTCAATTCAGTTTATTTATATAGCGCCAACTCACAACACATGTCATCTCAAGGCACTTTACAGTCCAACCAGACCGTACAGTCAGATTCATTCAAAGTTTTAGATCTAAGGAAAACCAGTTGATGTCTTCCTCTGGCTCCCATTGTTCGGCTGGCCTCTCATGGATTCTGGCAGTAAAAGGGAACAAATCATCGGTGTGGTTCATGCTGCTCTTACTTCCTGGTGGTAGTGGCATCTCTCTCTGCACTATAGCTGTTTTTTGTCAGAAAGTCTAAATTAAGGTGTGACCGTAGGTGAAACACCCCTGTGCTGCTCTCCTCCTCTTCCTCCTGCTATGAGTGTGTGTGGCATGGCAGGTAAGGAATTACCACTCATTGTAAGCTCAATGTTGTTGCAGTTTTGAAACAGTGATTTTCCATATTTCTCTCCATATTTGGACCATTGCTGCTCTTTTATCTACCAGATTTCTCCACGCCTATGATTCAAAGCAAGACTGTGGTGGCAGTCACAACCCCAATTAAAAGTGGTGTTTTGGGCACAGCATCTGCCTCTTCTGTGTGCCGTGATTCCTGAGTTTGGGTTGTCTCACTGCGTTTGGTGTTTTAAAGGTTTTTTGTTAGGTTTAGGATTAGTGGACGCCGTCCCTACAGTGGCCCCTTCTGTTGGTAACCTCAGCTATTGTAGTTTTTTTTTTTTTTTATTATAAAGAATTGGTTTTAAAGGGTATTTTAAAAAGAATTTAATAAAAAGCTCTGTGTAAATTTGAAACTGTCTCAGATGTCTCAATCCCTGCATAACTGAACCTGTGTGCCTTAAAAACAGGGTAATATTCCTTGGGTGAAATTCCCAGGGTGGCTTTGTTGAGCATTTCTTTGGTTTTAAAAAATTTTCATTGCACACAATTTCTGAGTTTCCCAAAATGCCGCCACAAGTCATTGACTCAAATGCAATCCCTCACACTAAGCATGCTTGTAGCGACAGTGGAGAGGAAGAATTCCATTTTAACAGGAAGAAACCTCCAGCGGCCATCTGCCGAGACCGACTGAGGTTCAAGGAGACAGAAGCAGACATAGAAAAAGAAGCATAGATACAAAAAGAACTTGTAAAATGCGGCCCCGTCCAGGAAACGCACAGCCAGGCAGACGAGCTCCGAGCCAACTCAAATCTCAGAGGATGAAGAGAGCACAGAATGAGGATTAAAGGGGATTTAAGAGACTTTTAAGGTGGCGTGGTTGTTGGTGCCGGGTAGATGTATTTCAGAAACTGACGCTCTACTGGGATTCTTTCATCCACGACAATCTCTAAAGTTTACAGAGGATGGTTCCCGAAAAATAGACAATATCTATTGACAGGCAGTTCTGTGGGCGCAACTGCCTTGTTGATGTCAGAAGAGAATGGCCACACTGGTCTGAGCTGATAGAAAAAACATTGTATTTTGATGCAGGTGAGCGACAGCAGCAGACGACCACATCAGGTGCCACTCCTGTCAGCTCAGGACAGGAAACTGGGGCTATAATTCACACAAAATTGGAGAATAGAAGATTGCGAAAAAGTTGTCAGTTCTGATGAGTCCCGGTTTCTGCTGCGACATTCAGATAGCAGGGTCAGAATTTGGTGTCAACAAGTCCATTCTGTCTTGTAATACTTCAGGCTGCTGGTAAGGGTGTAGGGCATATTTTCTTTGTATGCTTTGGGCCCTTTAGTACCAAATTGAGCATTGTGTCAACGCCACAGCCAATAGACTACCTTTGGGATGTGGTGGAAAGAGAGTTTCACATCATGGATGTGCAGCCAACAAATCTGCAGCATCTGCATGATGCTATCATGTCAAGATGGACCAAAATCAATATTTGCAGTACCTTGTTGGATGTATGCCACATAGCAGATCTAGCAGCTCTGAAGGCAAAAGGGGATCCAACCTGTTATTGGAAGGTGTACCTTATAAAGTGGCCAGTGTGTATATCTATGGCATGTTTTAAATGACTTCAATCTTAAACTCCAAATCCTCTATCTGGGTTTCCAGTGACCAGGCTGAAGCTCTGAGCTAAATATTAGGGTGATGGTAGGAAGGCTTTAAATCACAGAAACTTGGATGCTTATGCTTTCCTTAAATTGACTCTGTAATGAGCCTAGAGATGATGTGTTGTGAATTTAATATTAAATTAAATAATCACGATTTACTGTGAAAACACGGGTGAAATAATATGAAATGTTGCTCAGCTGTTGTATGGGGTCTGTCAATGCAAAGAAAAGAATATAATATTTTCAGTTTGCCTTGAATGAGACACATTTTACCCTTTTTTTTTTATAATTTTTGTGAGATTTTTCTCTTTTCCTACAAAAAAAAGTAAATTTTAGGTTAAAAAGTCAAATGATATTAGATGTAAAATTGACAGTGTTATGATTTGGATGTAAATATTTAAATATCGAATGAATCCTATTTAGTACATGTGAAAAAACTACAAACTAATACAAACAAAATAATAGAGTAAGAGCCTGATATTGGCGTTGCTCAAACCACATCCTACTACTTTCCTTCTTTCTCAAATATGGACCCAGAGTTAAGGGAACATACATCAGAGCATTATGGGCTGCTTGTTATAAGCATGTGATCTTAAACATATAAATTAGATCTGAGCAAAAATCAACGTTTGGAGTTTTAAGCTGCAAACAGATTTGGTAAATTTTAGCATGAAAACCACGTTCCCCTGCACAAGTTCTCAGGTATATTTGCTCCTCACTATAGAGGATTTTTTTACAGAATTCTTATTCTTTCTAATAATTACTAGAAAAACAACAGAAGTTTCTTTATAGACATTATAATTTTGTCTGATGCACACAGCAATTCAGCTGAAGCACATCTGTCACCTTGTGCCATTCCAGTTCCCCTCTCGCTGCGTTGTGGTAGTCGTGTCACACTCCTCTACCACGTCACTGCCACCACAGGGCGATGCCCCGGTCGAGCTGGGGAAGCTTTTTATTTCATTGAGCTAATTATAGCATACCAGAGGCTCTCTCAGAGGAAATGGATGTTCACACATGGCATTGCCACCGAGAACCTCCAACATACAACATGCTATTAAAGGAAAGTTTTTGTGAATTAAAGCACAATTGTTTAGGACGGTTTCAAATTTTTATTTGGTGTCTTTTAAGGTTGTACAAATGGAATAAGTCATTGCTTTACCTAATAATCTTCTAAAATCAGTGTTTTAGTGGCGAAGAAGTGATAAAGAACTGATCTCAATTTTAAGGAGCAAAGATAGAACCGTCTTAAACGGACTGTAAGAGAAATAAAAAATAATAGTAATCAAAAGTAAAAAACACAACTAAAACATTTTAAAATGATTCTTAGGGATTTATTCACAATGAATATGTCTCCCCCTAGTGGTAAAGAGTGGGTAGTTTACCCCTTAAATAATTTGAAAGATGACATCTAATAATGTACCGTATAAAAAAAAAACCTTTTGTAAAAAGATTGCAAAACTTCTGCAGGTGAAAGATAAATCACAATCGTAGTGTTCCTATGAAACAATCATAACTGCATCAGATTCTCCTTGGTTTTTTGTACAACTCCTGTGATGATCTCTGCATCACTCTGCAGAACTAGAAAAACAAGGTCTAAAGCTTTCCTCCAAGCTTCCTGCTTCGAGCTCAAGTTATCATAGACTTTCACAGCCGGTGCTTTATCTGGTTTCACTGCTGAGAAAACTGCATCTTCTCTTTCACTCTCCAAAACAAGCTGCAAAAACTTTCCTGCGATTATTTCGTCTCTATGAAAATCCTGCAGCTGCTTTCTGACAATAGTCCTAGCTTGGGTTCCTTTGGTTATGGCAGTTATGTAATTTATTAAACCATCTGCCATGAGCTGGAACACGAGACCTCTGTAGAAACTTGCTTCTGACCCAGTTTTGCTGCGGTGCTCTGCTTGTTCTAGTAACTTATGAACACAAAGCAGCTCGGTCCCTCCAGCACCAGGCAGCAGGGCTCCGTCTTTCAGTGCATGGTGTAAACGGTAAGCGCAGGCCCAGAACTGGTCTTCCAGTGCCTGAAGCTTTCCATTAATGCAGCTTGTTACAACTGCCGTGACCAGTCCGCCTTCCCCGCCCGTGGAAATGTTCACAGCCAGTAAAGATTTCCTCTCATAGCTGCCGAGGTCCCTCCAAATCTCGATCTTCACGCCATGGCCGACACAATGCTCCGTTAACTGCGTGGCATAGCTTACTGGGACGGCTCCAGTTGAACTGGCCACAGCCGTAAAAACTGAAGAGTTGATTTTTTCCACCACAAGTATATGGTGCCTGCAGCAGAGCTGGATGACCTTTGGACTGGCGAGGCCAGCGGTTAGTACCAGGTCCACTTCCAGGCTCAAGAGCAATTTTAAAACCTTTTCCAACCATTCATCCTCTTTGCTTGATGCTGATAAATCCAAGTGCCCATGCACACGTGTACCTGGCAGGCCTTTAAAGCCTGGATGGCGGTAAGTCTGTGATAGATCTCCAGTAACAAGAGCCACCTTCAAGGGTCGTTGTTTCAGAGCATGAGAAACCGCAGCCTGTTCGTCAGATAAAAGAACGACACAGCCTTCAACAACACACGAGCAGTCCTCTGGCAAAGCAGGCAGAACACAAGTCATCACTTTGGAAATGTCAAACAAGCGATCGCTGACGCGCTGTCGGTTCATTTTTAACAGCATCTCAGCAGCTTGAACCGCTAACCTCATAGCATTCTCACAACCATGGCTTAAAGACTCCGCCATGACGGCTACGTCTGGGAGGTCGGGCGCATCAGGCTGCAAAACCGTGGAGCTCATTTCAGACTTTGTCTCACAAAAATGTCTGCTGAGCTTAAGTTTTCTTTGGGCACTCATGGTTAAACACTTCTCACGGACATTCGGTGTCTCTTGGTTCGGCTTGATGGGTTTTTCTGACAGCTGCAGTCCTAAATCTTGAGTACATTTCTGGATTACAGAAAGGTCCTTGATGGAAACTGAAGATTTCTTGCATACATCCAAGCAAATATCAATCCCCTCAGACATACATGTGATTATGTATTTAACGGAAATCCCTCTATGGAGGCAGTCCAACGCCACACGGCTCCACGCTCCTGCAAGGAACAGCAGGCATCCCGTCCCTGTCCGGTACTCCTTATGATGGGCACGGATGGTCTCATGAACAAGTTGACCAACAGCACAAGTAAGCTCCAGGTTGTCAATGATTCGAAAGCAGGAGCCCACAAGAACCGCCTCCCCGCTCGTTTCGTCTTGGATGAACTTGTAGTTTTTATTGGGGCCGATGGAGGACCGCACCGTTCCTGCAAGAGCTGAGACTTTCTGGAGTCCAACATGGCGTCGACGGTTAATTATCACACTTTCCAGCATTACCAAGACTGAAAAAAGGAAGCAGAAACACTCAATGTCAGAAATACTTTCTTTTTCATTTGTAAGAATACTTAATGTTATTAATGCTGTTGAGGGTCAAGCTAGAGAGAAAACTATAAGGTTCCAGAACTTTCTACTAACTTTAAAGTTGCATTTAAGCTTAATTCATTACATTTTACCTGGATTTATTTTCAAAAGAAGTGACACATTAGGTGTAATTTAGAACCTAACACCAAACAGAAGAAAACCTTGGTATACGTATACAGTATACCAAATTAATGTTCCTATGGAAAACCAGCATGTAAAGCTGTACAAACAATCCTAATACAGCCCCAGGTCAATATGTTTTTAAATGTATTTTATCTCCGGATGACGTAGAGGAAAAGATTTCTGCTCTGCATTTCTGAAACTAATTTCTGCACGAGTTTAAATACACAAATCAGTCAGGAGTTGTTGCACCTTGTTGAGTGACAGGAAATGAGGCCCCAACCAGAGAGCTTCCATTTGAAACAATGAAAATGACTGCAACAATCCTTTAAGAAGGTGTGTTAGATGTAACAAAACGCTAGTGCAAACTAAACAGGAAAGCCTTAAAACGGCAACGTGCGGAAACATCAAGGAATCTTTCAATGCATCAGGATAGAAAATGATTGAACATAAAATACACAACAAAATAAATGGAAGAGCGTGTGAAACCAGGACAGCGTATGAACTTGGCTGAAAGAAAATAAGTGAAACTAGAAATATTATTGACTGAACAGAAGAGAGGAAGGACTAGTTAGCGTCCAAATCTAGTTAGGGTCAACATCTATGGGTGGCATGAGAGTAGGGCTGAAACAATCTGATTAATTGTGATTAATCGATAAATCATGATTAATTGATTGTTGAAATAATCGTCAACTATTTTAGTAATCGACTAATTGTTAACTGGAGCATAAAGACTGTGAAACATGGCTTTAGCTGAGAGAGCAACCCACATAGAGAAGTTATTATAGGAAAAAATATATATCAATATTTTGCATTTAAGATAAAATAGAACTCCACAAGTGGAAAATTTTTTGTTTGACCTTGTTTAATTCTTTCAAAAATCTTTGAGGAAATTTTTGATATCCGATTAATTGAAAAAATAATTGACAGATTAATCGATTAGCAAAATAATGATTAGATGCAGCGCTAAATACGAGTTTGATTCAAGGATGGAAAGCAAATCTGCTAGAAGAACAGTTTGGTATCAACAAGACCACAGATCCAGGTCTTGTCAGCAGCTGAGCTCTATTCTAGGGGCACCTTGCTAAATGAATGAGCTATCTTGAATTTTTTTTCTCCTGTGGGATCAAAAGAAGTACCTACCTACCAACCATTAGCAGGCTGTGCTGATTGGAAATGATGGAAACTTAAAAACTGGTGCATGACATGCACAGCTTCTCTGTCTACTGCTATACAAAGATGCTGCAACCTGACTGCTGCTTTAAAAATGAGTGAGGCCCCAAAAAGGAAACAGCTGAACAGAAAACAAAGATACAACACAGTAAAAATCATGTCATAGTTTTTTTTTAGTATTTTTTTTTAAAGTCCTAAATCTTTCTGCTGGGCCAAAATAAATGTGTGCAATAAAACAAAAATGTAATTTAAACATTTTAGGCTGTTCTCAAAACCAAAACAAAACAAAACCAACCTGAATGTTCAGCTCGGGTACACACATTTATGATGATCCAATTAAATGAGTTCAAAATAATTTTAGACCCTTTTTAAAGTATAAATAAAACATAATTTATGTTTGTGACTGGAAGACTTTATAACCATCAGTTCCCAACAACCTTAATAAGTTGTTACATTCATGCTGATTTTGGACAGTTACTCAGTTAAATAAGAAGCTGCTTTCATTTTTCACATCTCTGATGTTGCTGCTATATCAAATATCCATTACTGTAAAAATGTCCATAGCTGAATATGGGTAATTTATTCTCCAGGTGCACAGTTTTATCTGTTGAAACACTTTACAGTGCAGTATTTTATTGCTTATCTTTAAACTCTTCACTATTGTGTTATTCTAATATATTTTTCTAAGGTCAACATTTGACTGACCATTTTTTCTATAACCTTTTTGCTGCTATAAACACCAGAATTTCCCCGTTGTGGGACAATAAAGGGATTTTCTATTTGATTCTATTCTTTTATATTTAACGATTCAAAGAGCACATTTAAACGCTCCTAACGGAGATAAGGCGCCTTATACCAGAAATACGGTGAAGCAATCGTTTCTGAATGTGCAAAACCGTTCAAACGTAAAAAAAAACAAAACAAAAAAACATCCGTACCTCTGATTTCACCAGCTTAAACCTTTTGTTTAATAAGCTCTTCTTCTCTCGGATGTTTGGGATTTTCCTACACAACTGCGCATGCGTAGTGTGTATTCGTTACCGGGCAACGAAAGATGAGTTAAAGCCATTGGTGGAAACTTTTTCAGCCCGCCTATTCTACGCCACGATTGGCTGAAAGGATAAGTTTCCGGTATTTGCTGCCTCCTATTGGCAGTCGGTCGTGTCAGTTGGAAGTACAACCGTTTGTTGACATCCTTAGCAAACACAACGCCGAAGTTTTTTCTGCCGTGTTTGTTTTGCTTTTCAAATGGTAAAAGTGCGCAAAAGTATTAACTCTATTATGTTTGTGATATTTATTGTATTTTACGTTCATTTTAGCCTGAATGTATTTGTTCCTGTCTCGTTTTGATTAGCTAAATGGAAGCTTATGCTAGCTCACACGATGGTGGCTTAATAAACTAGGCTAATTTTGCGGTGGTTCTGTAATTATCTGTCTGTTTCTCTTTGTTAAGGCTTCAAACTACCGAAAACCAGCTTCCTCTGCGAGCCAAAAGAAAAAGACAAACTCAAAAACGGAGCTGACCGAAGAGCAGAAACAGGAGATCAAGGAAGCTTTTGATTTGTTTGACACAGATGGAACTGGGACGATAGACGTGAAAGAACTCAAGGTGGGTTTCTGTACATGATGAATGCCTGAAGTATGCACAGAACCTGGGTTTAATTGGCTGTTTCTATTTGCTACAGGTTGCCATGAGAGCTCTGGGGTTTGAACCAAAAAAAGAAGAAATCAAGAAGATGGTTGCAGAGTTTGTGAAAGATAACTCTGGAATTATTGATTTTGATGACTTTCTCAGTATGATGACTCAGAAAATGGTGAGTGTGAAGCAATGAGAAAAGTACTGATTTATTCAGTTTCGGTAGATAAATAGATAAATCAACCTTTTTCTTTTCATGCTCATTCAGTGAAGAAAAACATTTTTTTAATAAGAAACCAGCAATGTAAAGGTTATTCTGAAGTAAAAATTATAAAGGTGTTTAAACCATATTATATAGTATAGATCGAACTTGAACTAGTATAAATGTGAGGCAACTGACGTTTATTTCCACCGATGTTTGGCTCACCACCACATGCTGAGTGCAGGATGGTAATCAGGGGTTGGAAAACAACAAAACCAATGCTAGTGGCCTCAGCTGACAGACATTGACTTCCAATCCTGAGGTTGTTGGTTCTAGACCCAACTTAGACTAGTGGTTAGGGCATTGCGCTTGGATCCAAGAGGTTCTGAGTTCAAGCCCCACTCCCATGGACTGCCACTCTGGGTCCCTGAGCAAGACCCTTAAACCCCACACTGCTCCCCGGGCGCCACACAATGGTCCACTGCTCCCCAAGGGAATCGGTTCAATGCAGAGAGTTAATTTCATTGCATTGTAGTTGTGACAGTAATGAGAATAAAACGTTGAATTCTAAACTATTCTTAAATTATTACTTGCCAGCTTATGAGAGTGTCGTTGTCATGAACTCTGAAATACCAGGTGATATTCAATAACAACCTGGTACCTTTGAAAAGAAAACAACTAAGTTAAATTTAGTTCTTTAAGTTGGATAATGTTAAAAATTGGTCTGGACGATAACAGGAAAGCATTCAGTGGGAATGTTTTTGCTAAATATTACAGTGAATATATTAGTTTAAAGACATTTTAATTGTCCTAATCTTCTTGTTCCATCTGTTAGCATCTTAGACATTGGTATTTGAGCTACATGTGTTTGTGTACTGCTGTAAAACTAAATTCAATCTGTTACTGGTATGTAAGGTAGGAAGTGACAAAAAGGAGATATAATTTCCTTCACTTATTGCATTAAAAACACTATTTTTCTTTATGTCAAAGTTTTCCAGAGCGTTAAATCCAAAATGTTCCTCTGACACACAGTCATGTCCATCCCAGTTCCCAGCCTTCGGTTTTATGGAAAACCTGTAAACTGAACACTGTTTTTTTTATTTTTATTTTTTTTGTGGTAAAGAGAAATTCTGAAATCTGCAACGCATTAAATATTTCTGATATACAAAGACATGTAACCTGCACCGTACCTTCATTTGGGATTAAAAAAGCAACAAAAAAAATATGTGCATGTGAAAACTGTAAATGGCAAAAACATGTAAAAATGTATGTACATACACATTCTTTTTTTATTTTTTTATTTATTTATTTCTAATATTTTTTAAATCATCCTAAATGCAAGCTGTTGCATGTGAAGAGTTGGTTCCTAATTACTGCTTTAAGTTGGTTATTTTTCCAAAAGGATGATTTGCTTCATTTTCTTCCTGCCCTAAAAGATTTATGCAAATAACCAAGACATCACTGTTGGTTAGAAAGAGACATTGACACTCCTCTGGGATATTTGTTCCAGCTGACCAACAACTTCTTGGCATCAGTGTCTCATTAAATAAAGTCATTTACACATTTTTCTTCTACATTGTTTGTACAAAGTCTAGACAGTTCTGTCCATCTGCAGCAATACTGTAATGTAAACCAAATCCATAATAAGTCAGGTAAATAAACCTATATCTAGTAAAAACACACACTGTGATATGCAATTAATGTTCGAAATCTTTTCTTGTGCTTCATAAAAAGATGCACAGTTATTGAATGAAATTACACTCTATTCATAAAAGCAAATTCATTCACGGTTTACCTATATATATATATATATATATATATATATATATATATATATATATATATATATATATAACATTAGAAGTACTTTTTCTGATTAGCTTTGATATTTGGCTTCTCTCTTCACTTTTCATTCGTATGTGTATCTAAACTTAGTTTATAATGCATTATAATCTGTATTATTTATTGGAGCAGTTCCATGTAGCTGGAATGAAACAGCTTAGGAATACCTGTTGAATACCTGTTAACCAGTTCCAAAGAACGCAGCGTAGTGAGAAGTTGAGACGTCAGTAGCGAGACACGGTTCCTTCTGGTTTCCCTCAATGAATCTAAGTCAGCTAATAAACCACGCATCATCCTGTGTCCGCAGATCAGTTGGATCTCCGAACAATCGCGCCTCATTCTTCCACCACCTTCAGTAGTTTAACAGCTGAGATCCTTTCAAAGCTGCCAGATTAATATTTAACACATAAAGTGTAAATTAATGAAAGACCTTTAGGTTTGATGCTCCTTGAATAAATAAAACTTAATGGAGTCATGTTTAAGTGTGTTTAGGAGATTATTATGCTATTTCGTAGAGAAAAAAAAAAAGAATCTACTGGCAAAGTTGAAAAGTTTGCATGAATCTCTGCACTTTTTAACAGAACTTTGATTTTATCCAAACTGAGTTGTGCTTAAAATGTGGCTGGGTTTTTTTTCAGTGTGTACGCCTGCTTTGCACTTTAGACCCAAAGAGTCTGGCTGATCTGAATGGATTGTCCTTTGATATTGTGAAACATAGAAGAAGACTAAAGGCTGTTCATTTATCAGAGGTAGCAGGGGAGCTAATATTAGTCCCATCTTTGATTTTATTGAAACTTTCTTGTTTTTTACCCTAATGAGAACATGTAAAAGATGACAGATCCTCCGGATGGGTTTAAGTGATTTTTATTTTTTACAAATCTACCAGCAAAGAAAAACATAACATATTACCCAACAGTTCTGTTCAACATGCACTATTAACGATTGTTGTATGTTGTGGGGTTATGTATAAGATAATAGTCTCAGTGGATGATTTAGGGCCCTGAAGAGCAGTTTTAACTTGTTAAGAAGTAACATCATTAAATTTCCTTATCCCATGTTTCCTGTCTCCTGATAGAATGAGAAGGATAGCACAGAGGAAATAATGAAGGCCTTCCGGCTGTTCGATGATGACTGCACGGGAAAAATCTCTTTCAAAAATCTCAAGAGAGTTGCCAAGGAGCTGGGAGAAACCCTCACCGATGAAGAGCTGAAGGTATTATCCATGTTTGTTTATTTTTCTGCTCAATGTTCATTTATTATTTCAATAATTTATTATTATTTAGCTTCAAATTGCTGCATTGCAAAAAACCAAACAAACAAAGCAAAAACCAACCTATAAGCAATTTGGATATAAATTAAACAATGTGAAGTTCAAACAAAACGAATATTAGATCACTGAAATAAGAGTATATTCTCAAGATGTTAATGGGTAAATAATCTAAGTGAAAGACAAGACACCTCAACAACTAATCAGATTCAGAGAACAATGTGTGTTGGGGCTAATTAAAGAGGTGTGATCCACCTTCAGCACCCTGGAATAACCTCACATTGAAATATTAGACATAATAAAAGTAAAATATATAGTTTTTATGTTATTGTGCCTCCATATCCTTAGAAACATTCATTAGATAGAAAAATAAGTTGCACCCATATTACTGACTACTTGATTGGGCCTCCTTGCAGCACGGCATAGGGGTGGTCATCCTGTGGTTCATGAAGCCCAGCTGGCTTTCATACTGTTTTATTGTGTTTGCTCTGCTGCCTCCTCTTCCTATTGTCAACGCTGCATAGATTAGTGGCTGATCAAACACACTGACACCATGTTCAGGAAAGCTGGTGTTGGTTATTGGGCAGGTGAATCAAGTCCTACTGGCAAATTACATCAGGATCTTTTCTTTAAAAAGAAGAAAGGAGCTCTAAACTCTTTTGACCACTGATCAATAATCCATGTTTTCCTCCTGGTAGGGTGCCTCTGACTTTTTCTTTTTAAAAAAACAGCTTAAAGAACCAAAGTGACAGTTTTAGCTCATTTCCTGCACACGTGTTGTGAGCTGACTGTTGAAGTAGTGCCTCCAGCTGCAGTCCACTCATTTGTTTCACCACCCAAAATCTTAAATTGACTTTTCTGTGTCTCTCTTACAAGGATGCTAATTTTTATTTTATTTTTTTCAGTGTTCCACACTTTTTCTTCTACTCAATATGTTAAGATGTATTTTTTAGCAATGCTCTTTTCTTTGTGGAGGAAGAAGATAACTATCTAATTAAGCCTTTATGAAAGTGTAGGTCGCAGCAGTATCTATTTAAATTGATTTTACATTGTATTAAAATGTTCTGAGAAGGAAAAAAGTAAATTTTAATATCCATAAGACCCAGTTTTTGGAAACAATACATATTAAAACTTAAAATGCATCACGCTGTATTGTATTACCGTTCTATATCGCTTGTATTACTGAGTTTTACCACTGAAATAGTTTATTTATATATATATATATATA
>NW_015151300.1:125658-128130 GCF_000732505.1 Cyprinodon variegatus | reverse complement strand
AATTAAATAAGGTGTAGGAAGATGTATTGGGGGATGAGGATAGACAAATAAATACAGAGGGCTATAGCAAAAACAATGACTTAAATTAACAGTTTGACACAGTCCTCGGAAAACATGCAGTAATTTCTTAATGTTTTAAATCAGGTTGGGTTAGCCAGCAGTCGGTTCTGGATCTGGACTGCTAATCCGTGTCCTCTGCCCAAGTGGGTGACGTGATACCAAAATGGATGTGCCTAGATATGATTTTTTTTTTTACAATCACCTCGATTTGATTCTTGAGGTGTATGGAGTACTAAATATAGAATGACTAAATATAGAATGTAATACATACATGTAAACATCCCATAAATGTACCATCAAATAAGAATATGTAACATTTATGTATTTATTCTAAACATGATTCAACAATTCAATTTTATTCGGTTTTAAAAGGAACAATAAAATGATCAAATCACCCATAAAATAAAAAAAAAGGCATGAATCAATAAATGTATTTAAAAATAAATAGAATTGCTTTACTTTCTATTTATATGAAAATATAGAATGAATTAATTCCATTTATTTTTAGGGGGTCATCAGTCTGTGGCAAAGGTATTTTGGAGGTGGAGGGGTGAACTCCTGCTTTAGTCTTTTCTAGCTGCGCTAACAGTGGAATAAATGACACTAAGTTCAAACTGAACAATGAGCAAGATGGATTCTTTTGCTCTCCATATTCTGGGACCTGGATTATCAAATGAAATGTAGGATTTAGTTCTGTCTGAAAACAGGACTTTGAACCATTGAACCACAGTCCTGTTCCTTCCCTCCTGACTTTGCCTCCATGTTTCCACATGTTTGTAATCCATATCAGGTACTTATCTGTTTGCTAGCTGTTGATGCAGCAACTTCAGCCTCAGTCCAATGCTGTAATGTGATTCTCTCTGCTTCTGGACCACCTTCCTCAGTCTAAACTCTTTGCAGGGGTGTGAGTTAATTAACTAATGAATACATTTTTTACAGTCTAATTTTCTAAAACAGATTTCTTTTTAAATCTGGAAACCATAATCCTTAAAACTACAAGACAACAAAGGCTTGGCTATACCCTGCTATCTTTTAGGGATTCATTAAAATAATCTAGTTTCACTTTCTGAGATAAATGGAAAAAAGTATAGCATTTTTACATGGTATTTAAGTTTTTAAAGAGATACATGTGTATCAGATTGTAAAATAAACCTGAGAAATTACAGTATGAGTTAATAGTTATGTTGACCTTTTATTAATTTATTTTCATCTAGTATATATTTGTTATATATTTAGGCCTATGGAGTTTTAGGAGTCTTACAAAACAAAAGATTTTATTTAAAAGTTGCTGCAACTCACCATAAATTTCTATCATGACATCATCCATGCCTGCTCAAAAACATGAATTCAATTATCTAAACAAAAATGATTTTTATATTTTTTTTCAAGGAATGGATACAGGAAAGTCAGCATTGTTTGCCCTCTGTATTGAAACATTTCACCAGCAGTGGCAGCTGTTATATCTCAGTCTGTAGGAGCAGGGCTGCTCGCAAAAATCTGTTAATGCAGAAAATTAATGCAGAATCAGACAGCAGCTTTTAGGTGATGCTAAGTACAGAAGTTTGTCACCTTTTTTTACATTTCAACATGTATTTTTTTTTTTTCTTTAAGGGCGTTTAACTTGAGCTTAGATCGTGGCAGGATTAGAAAAAGCTGGGGAACCACAACTCAGAAGTACATTTGTTGCAAAAACACACTTAGCCTGGTGCCAAAACAAAGCCAGGGTCACAAACATCAAGTCAGGCAGAAACTGAATGGAGCATCCTGCATTAACATGGGGAGAAAATTCATGTTAGGAACAATTTATGCATCGCTTGAAAAAAAAAAAAAAAACAAGTCAGTTGGATGAATTTATGTAGAGAGGTTCCTCTTCTATGAAGACACGAAAACAAAGCCTTGTGGTACACCTGTGGTATTCAGTTTGACCTCAGACTGCAGCAGCTGCATTATCACTCTTTGTCTTTATCAAAGATTAATTCTTTATCCATTAAATCAATAAAATATTCAGTGGCTCATTAAGAATAAATAAAAAGCAGAATGATGTTCTTGATGTTTTCTCACCCAAGTCGTTTTTTTACAAGACATAAACAGAAAACAGTTTTATAACACTTGGGACAGTCTTTCCCTTTTTATTTTTTTAAAGCTCTGTGTTGAGTAAAGATCCGGTATTTTACCCCAAAAATGAAACATTTAATTCTGAATATATTGTCAAAAAATTCAACCATGACTTCCCATCTAAGACAAAGCTCCATAAACAGCAACACTGTTCTTACACTAGATATCTAATGTCTGCTTGTATAATTTATGATTATACAAGATCAGGGATCTTGTGGGTATCATATTGTGTTAAGGTCAGGGATCTTGTGGGTATCATATTGTGTTAAGGTCAGGGATCTTGTGGGTATCATATTG
>NW_015151300.1:116506-124261 GCF_000732505.1 Cyprinodon variegatus | reverse complement strand
TATTGTGTTAAGGTCAGGGATCTTGTGGGTATCATATTGTGTTAAGGTCAGGGATCTTGTAGGTATCATATTGTGTTAAGGTCAGGGATCTTGTGGGTATCATATTGTGTTAAGGTCAGGGATCTTGTGGTTTGAAAAAAACAACATTGTGTTTGAAATAAATAGGTCCGGGACCTATAAAGTCAACAGGGTTGACAGAAGTTGGTAAAGACGTCACTGTTGGAGTCTGCCTTTTTTATTTATTTTTTTATTTTATTTATTTATTTTCTTATTTTTTCCTACTTGCTTTGATTCTGTTTTATTTTCCTATATTTTAATCATGTAAAGCACTATGCATTGTCTTTGTACTGAATTGTGCTATACAAATAAATTTGCCCTGCCTTGCCTTGCCTTATGATAAACACCATAATACTCAATGCTGAGATGACTGCATAGCCCTAATTTGTCAGTTCCAAAAACAATGAGACCAAAAATATTAGAAAATGGCCTCCAACTGTGGAATGTATATAAAAGAAAAAAGAAAAGAGAGAGAGAAAAAAAAAAGTATTTTAGTTTTACCATATAAACTCATTTTTTCTGAACTAAACTTTAGTATTTATATTTAGTTTGCTATAAGGGAAACAGTTTTTAAACATGAAAAAGAACATAACTTTAAAATGTTCTGCTCACAAAGAAAGCATGTTGTTTATTTATCAAGTTGGAATGCTTATGCATTCCCACTTATTGTTTTGCTCTTTTCATTTTTCTGACTTTAAGTAGTTTTATTTGGGATTAAACAATCATTATGCAACCCTAAACACTTCATAAGCAAATAAATAAATGTATATGACATTACTGTTTGTAATCCTTTCAGGAGATGATTGACGAAGCCGACCAGGATGGTGACGGAGAAGTCAGTGAGACAGAGTTTCTACGGATAATGAAGAAGACCAATCTCTACTAAAGAGTGTTACAATTTAAAAATGGGGCCTTTATATCTGGATCTTATCCCATCAATTTTTAAAGTAGCTGTTTAGGGACTAAGATATGTTTTCTTTGTAAATAAGTATTTTATACCTGATCTTTGTACAGATTTTTTTTTTTTTTTTACAAGACAAATAAAATATTTCATCAGTTATTTTTGTGTTTAAATTAATCTTGAAAAGTCAGTTTTGGAAACTGTTGGAAACCAGAAGTTCACTGAGGTTTTTATTCAGAGGTGCTGAAACGTGGAAGCAGGTTTAAACGCTTGTGTATATCTTAGTGAAAGTGATTTCAGTGCATTGCATTCACTGTGGTGCAACTTGCAGAGCACAGAGTGCCTATAATGGTCAGACAGGCAGGCAGACAGACATGACTAAGTTGATGTTGACTAATTCGAATTATGTTACTGTAAACAGAAATAAGCAGACTGAACCCGAGATGAGTAACTCAGTAAAAGTGAATCTCACTTCATGCCTTGAGCTGAACTCCGGTCGCCTGTACGAGACCTGTTTTAATTACATCTTTCGATCGCCTCATAGGAAAGATTCTCCTACTGATTAATTGTAACATAGAGCGGAAGTCAGGTTTTATCCAAAACATTGAACCTTGCTTAAATAAACAGGATATGTAATGACGTGTTTTTCCGAACCGTCAGGCGGTTGTCTATTATTTTGAGGATGCTTGCCACTGATTATGAAAGTTGTGATAACCTGTTCTAGACTGCGAGGGAGCCTCAGGTGGAAAATGTTAAAGCTTCTTTCTCAATATGAAATCCATTAATTGAAAAACATTCCATACATCAGATGCTTTTAAAAGTCTAATATTTTTAAGGCCTGCTTGTATAGAATTTTTTTTTTTTTCTAAATGCAGTACTGTGAATAGTTCTTAACACATTTGTTATTTTCCTCTGCAGCTTTTTCTTGAAAAGTAAAACCAAAATGGCTTAAAATGTATTTTTTATTCTAAAATTAAACAAATCCAAAACATACAAACAAAAAAACACTACACTGTCTACTCGTTTTGGACCAAACTAAATTTCCATTTAAACTTCAGAGATGAAACCTGGAATTGCTTCAGATGAGCCATATCAAGAGGCCAGTTTTTACTTACTAACTTCATCACATGAGCTTTCATGACTCAAATCCATCCACGGTGTTACAGTTCAAAGTCCTCCACTCAACAGGTGAGAGCTGAACTGTAGATCTCAGTTAAAGAGGACCAAGGAATTTCAAAGTGCCTCATTAAATCACATCCTAATATTCTGGAAATCAAAAATGTTGCAAGAAGCTGACCTCCAGGAAGCATAGGAGGGTGCTCTGTCTCTTTTTAGTAAGAGTTCCTTCGTTTTCCCCACACGTTGACAATTGTCTTCCTTAAATTAACTATAGCCTCTTATGTAAGTATCATAAACATTGGGATTTAAATGTTTATTAAACCAATCTTTGTCATAATGTAACAATAAAACAGACTATTTTTTCCCATTGAGTGAACAACATGGTTAGCAAGCAACCACAGTTCTCTGTCTTCAATTCACANTTCTGGGCTTGTTAATATTGTTTCTTCAATTAATAGGGGAATTGTTAGCTTAATGTTAATGTGTAGAGGATATTGTGCAAAGGGATAAATCAGTTGTGATGCTGTCTGTGGCAGGATGCTCCACAACCTGCTGTCATATTTAAATGCCGGTACGATTGGAGAGACATCAGGTGCTCCTGTCCCTTTATTGAATTGAGAAAGCTTCCTGGAGAGGTGGCGAAACGTCTTCAAATCTTGGAAACCAAGTCCAGTGGATATATTTTGAATTTTTATGGAATGACTATGACCTGGATGACTGAGAACCTTCATCAGCATCCTGTCCCTTCACAGACCTAACGTACCGCACCTCCAGACCAGCACTGGACAGTTATTGTGCCATCGGTGGGCTGTGATTACTGGAGACCATCTTTCAACTGGCTGCTTTACAAATAAACTCATTGCTCCTCCAACCACTCCAATCCACCTAGCATATTAAAGTTAACCACAAAGTTAAATGTTTTAAAAGCTGCATCCTCCTTAAATTTACAACAGCAGGGAAGATATCTCAGCCAATCACATTTAAGAATGGGAAATCCTCCATTTCTATAATAAAAGATGAAACCAAAGAAATGAACTGAAATGCAAAATTGTAATGTCAGCAGGGAAAAATCTTCAACATATAAGATATTGACTGCTCATAATCTATTAACAGAAAGAAAATTACTCCATAATATAGTTTTATAATATCAGGATTATTTAATTAATCTGTTTTTAGTTTAATTATGAATAAAATAACAATCTGACTTTAAAAAAGCGAAAAGTTACTTTGGCTAGAAGGGACTAAGCTACTAATAATAAAACTGATTCCATTATAGGTAATAATTTGAAGTAATTTATATAAATTTTTAATGAAAACTGATCTTTTGATGGCTTTGTACTATTTCTTCTACTTTGAAATGTCAAAATAATTTAATTTGGATATTGGCGAATGGAATCATTTTAGATAAGAGCTTTAAAACAGGGCGCTGATCTTATATGGGTAGAGTGGTGGTGTTTGTCACGACATGGATGTTTGATTTTAGAACAAAACTTTCCAATAGGAGTTAGATGTTTTTGTACAGTGGAGGTTTCATGGCCTTTAATATCTTCACAGCCCCTTAGCCGGCTGTTATTCCCCTTCTGCTGTGGTTTAACAACATTCACATCTCACAGCCCGTTCAGAACTCCCACTGATCCGCCGCTTCTTTTTTTTTTTTTTCCTTTTCCAATAAAATGATCAATTTCCAAAACAACTAAGCGCTGCAAGTCTGGTCACTGCTGGTAAATGAAAGAAAAGTCGATTAACTCTTAAATGTCAAGAATGTGTCACAAGTATGTGGGCAACCTATTTACAGGGTCCCCTCTGAGAATAAGAGAAGTTCAAGACAAAGTAATAACTGTCATTGTGTCTTGGAGAAGCAAGGGTTGACTGCTGCAGTGGTATGTTTGCCGTTTCAATCTTAACTTATACATTTAATCTGTAGAACTGAGGAAAAATAGGGAACATTTTATATATATATATATATGTATATCCTGTATAAAGTTTGAGGTAGAAGTCAGCTCTGAATTTCATTTAAAGCTGTGGCTTCTAATGTTTAAAGATCTCTGCAATGTTTTTTTTGGTTTGTGTTTTTTTAAGCTAAAAATCAAGAATTAAGTCCCTTATTTTTATGCTTTCATTTATCTGTACCTCTCATCTTATCCAAAACAATCAGAGAAAAATAAACGTTTTAAAAACCTTTAATGACTTTGAAGATGTTGCTTCCCGTGTGCCTTAAGAGGCGTTATTCAAACCTTTCTTTTGCTCCTTCTGCACACCTGAGGAAGATGGAAAAAAAGAACACATTTTGGGGGCTGAACTGTTAAGGGAAATCTGTTTCCACCCATTGACCAATCACATTTGCATTTTTAGGTAGTTCAAAGTTATATGATAGGAAAAAAAATGTATCCACATCTTTGTTGTTTTTGCTTAATTAATTTAAACAAAATTAAATAATATAATTATGTTTTAGATGCGAGTTGTAAAAGTTAAACTGCAAAGGAAACAAAAAAAGTTGAGGCCATTTTTGTTTGAAATTCAAAATAAAATTTCTGAACAACCCCAAAATCCTTCAGCTTTTTTTGGCTTATATTTAGCTTTGCTAATTTGCAAAGTGTTTCAAAACACCGAACCAATCTAAGGTAACCCCAATGGAAGGATTTTTTTTCTTACATTTGTTATTTTTTTGCAAATAATCTTAAAGTGTGGCATGCATTTGTTTTCTGGTCTCCTGAATAACTGCTAGCTGTGGGTTTAAGTCCATGCTGTTGCTAGATGCTCATGACTTTGTTCATGTATCAAACACTTTACAAACCTGCACGATCGTCAGCCCTCTTCCCTCTGCCTGCTAGAGCGAGGTAGTTTTTGTTTAATCTTCCCATGTTGCATCTAAGCAAAAACACTTGGATTTGTTCTCTTCTGTCTGAAGCTCATTTTTCCACATTTGCTGCATCTCCTCCATCATTTAAATTTAAACTAGATTTTCTTTGTGTCACTTTTTCATAGAGGTCCAATTTGTGGTAAATAGTTTTCCTTCTTAGTTTTCCTCCTCCTGCCACCTGAGCTGTGGATCCTTGCAGCTCCCACTAAAATAACATGGGTAGCTTGATGTCTTCTCTGATTTTCGCTCCTTCCCATCAAGGTTCAGCTGGACAACCATGTCCTGCCATACTTTTTATTTGAATATAAAAAACTCTAAACTTCAAAGCTCAAAATATTGTTTTAAAACCTAATCCCTATTTTACTTAACTTTGCCACTAACCTTTGTGCTGTGTTCCTTAGTATTCATCATTTAAACTTATTTTAATCCTTCAAGCCTTCACAGTATAGTTTCATTTTAATTGAGGTTATATCAGCCATGTTAAGGAGGCTTAAGACATTATGAGTACTTAAAAAAAAACACATGGTGCACGTTCACCACGTTCACCAACCTGTGTTTTTCTCTTAAACATAAAATCCTTTCTTCTAATTACAATCCATGCAAGGTCACACGGGGTGGGAGATGGTGAAACTCTAGACTGGTCGCCATTTCATCATCATTCTTTTTTTATATAGGCCTAATTCATAACATGTGGTTTAAAAACCATTTACAAACAAACAAACAAAAAACACCAACAAAAATAAGACATTGACAAATCGAATTGCAAAGACTGAGTTGAAATTACATTCCACTGATTCTGGTGGAAAAAAAAAAAAATTTTGTTTGTTTTCAAGCTGCTTAGAAGGAATTCTATATAAGGTAACAAGACACAGAATTCACTACCCCTGGATGAGCAGGTAGCAACAAGGTATAGTCATTTTCATTGTCTTTGACTTTACAGCAATCCCTCATACCAAGTATCCATGTAGCGACAGTGGAGAGAAAAAATTACCCACTGACAGGAAGAAATCTTCAGAAGAATCTGAACTGAGATTAAAGCTGATTCATAACTCACAAGAAGTGTTTTCTTAATCCCACAGCTTGCAGCCTTTTCTCAGGGGTTCTTGCCTCTTGTTCTCAACATTGGATGTGTAGAACCTTTTTTCACAGCGTATGTCTTCTGAGAAAAGTTGTGAATGGTCAGGATTTGGATAAGCATTGTTTTGGGATTATGTTATGCTTGTGTTTTTGGGTGAAAATCTGTACAGTGAACTGTTACATAACCCCTAATAGACAGGGCAAGTTACTTTGTGCTTTTAAATCAGAACGTGTAGTTGTAAATAAATCAATGTGTACACTGAAATGTCTGATAACTTTATCTTTGTATCTCTATGGGAAATTGTGTAAAAAGTAAAACTTTTTAGTTTTTTGCACAACTTAGCTTCCTTGTAAGTTTGAACTTAAAAGTTCAAATTCTAACCAATGTTTCCTTTCCCCAGCTGATTGGTCAATGTCATGTCAATCACAAATTTAAGAATCCACTCAGAGAACTGAGGAGCTTGGCTGGCTTGTTGTGTGCTACTGAGCTGAAGGTATAGGAAGTGTAATGCATGTTGATTATGTAGGGCAGCATAAGCACTTCTACTGCTCAGACAGGCATATCCTATTGAGAGTAAAAAAATCTTTCTCCAGGTATATACTTTCAAACAAAGCATTGTTCTTTATCTTTAACATGTTCTACTCTCCTAGATTCTGCAGGCCAGCAGAGCTCCACCTTAGCAGCCAAATCCACCTGTTCTCTCACTTGACTGTTGAATCTGTGATTGGCACAAAAGATATTTTGCTTTTTAGAGCATAGCTATTCTAAGATGAAATTCTCAGACATTTCGGTTTACAATTTTGGAAAACAACTTATTCAGATCAACAGATTTACAAGCACAAATCTATATGGCAGGAATTTTTGCACATAATATCATCTATAGGAGTAGCATATTTAGCAAAACCATTGTCCCCGGATCCTCCAAAAAAGTGTCAAGGCTTAAAAAACACACAAGAGTAAGGTCAGAAATCAAAATGACTGAAAAGAATGCAAAACTGGAGATTAATAGGAGAATGTAGCAGAGTGAGAGAAAGTGTTCTATATGTCCTCCAGCAGCCTAAGCCTAAAGCAGCCTGACAGACAACACTTCTTCACTATATATATATATATATATATATATATATATATATATATATATATACACACACTGCTCAAAAAATTAAAGGAACACTTTGAAAACAAATCAGATCTCAATGGGGAAAAAATCAAGCTGTTTATTTATACTGATGTAGACTGGGTAATGTGTTTGGAACAAAAGGATGCCACATCATTTGATGGAAATGACAATGATCAACCTACAGAGGGCTGAATTCAAAGACACCCCAAAAATTACAGTGAAAAAAATGATCCAAATGTCACAAATGTTACAGGCAGCATAGCATTCTCCACAGTTTCTCCAGACCCTTTCACGTCTGTCACATGTGCTCAGGGTGAACCTACTCTCATCTGTGAAAAGCACAGGGCGCCTGTGGCGGACTTGCCAATTCTGATGTTCTGTGGCAAATGCCAATCGAGCTCCACGGTGCTAGGCAGTGAGCACAGGGCCCACTAGAGGACGTTGGGCCCTCAGCCCTGCCTCATGAAGTCTGTTTCTGATTGTTTGGTCAGAGACATTCACACCAGTGGCCTGCTGGAGGTCATTTTGTAGGGCTCTGGCAGTGCTCCTCCTGCTCCTCCTTTGCACAAAGGAGCAGATACCGTTCCTGCTGATGGGTTGGAAACCTTCTACGGTCCTGTCCA
>NW_015151300.1:104650-116137 GCF_000732505.1 Cyprinodon variegatus | reverse complement strand
TATATATATATATATATATATATATAGTTTAGAAACTCAAAGGGCAGCTAGTAAACCTGCAGTCTGGAAGTGAAGTGCTCTGTAGATCTCTGATGTCTGTTCAGTCTGATTAATTTAGGGCTTTATAAATGAGAGGGAGAATCTGAATTTATATTCTTGATTTACCAGGAAGACAGTAAAGGCAAAGAAAATAAGTTAAATATAGTACTTTATTTACATCAGAACTCTTGCTGCAATGTTTTGGATCAGCTGAAGGCTTCTAACTACATTTATTCCTCATAGTAAGCCATTACAATGGTCCGGCGTTGAGTAAAAAATGCGTGAAGCTGGTTCTATACACTGACATTTTTGACAAAATCTATAAAAGTTAATTTGAGAGTGAATCGTGTGTTATAAAGCCAATTAAGAATTTTTGAGTGACAGAATTTAAATTGAAAAAGGGAGTGTTGTCCATTTTTGAGTAACAAAACCTAATGAATCTCTGCAGGAAAAGTATGTGAAATGATTGAGAAATAGAAAAGGCGTGGGTGTAATAGCACATTCTGAGAAATGAAATATTTTTTGATAGCTTTTACCAGATCTTTCTGATAAATTAGAGCAAAGGTAGAGCAGCAGTTTCATTTACGAGCTGCTGACAATTACAAATTGTTGCATTTGTAAGTCATGTTCCATAATTAATTAAAGTAGGAGGAAAAAAATAATTTGACAGTGTAAAAACAACTGAAAAAAACAAAGCTGAAATTCCACGTTTGACACAATGTTCTGGTGAAGATAACATCTAAACAACAGTTGTAGATTTGCTGATAGTACAGCACCTCAAGCTTGTGCTGTTCATGTGTCGCAACTTTTAAAACAAAGCATGAACATAAAGAAAACTTTTTATAACAAAAGGTTTCTGGGGTCTGACATCTAGATTTTAATGCAAACCTGTTTTAGCAAAGCTAGAAATTAAATAATGTCTATTTAGTTTTTTTTTAAACAAGCTATGTCATCCCAGACCTAAACAGGCGATCCCCCACCCCCGCCTGCTCTGTGTTCTTCCTGAACACTTACGGTAATATTAAGCATAATGGATTTTCTCACAAAAAAGTATGTTATGTTTCTTGTGTCCATATAAAATGTTTTTTTTAATAAAAAAGCATTCTCTTTGCATTTGTCTTTATCACATTCAAAATGCTATTAATTTTGTGCAGAACACTGATGTGAGTACGTGCAGCATGCAAGCTTTTAAGCTTGCGCCCACTCGCTTGCAACCTGGAAATGCAGTGTTGCCAAAGGGGAGACCGCAGTGTAAGAAGTTATACTACTGCAAGTGGGAGGAGGAAGTAAACTGCATAATTATAATTTAGTAAACAAATCCCCCTGATAGTGTAAAAGCTTACGATTGTAAGTAACTGGGTCAAAAGTAACAACAGAGTACACATTTTTTAGCTGAAACCAACCGATTGAATTTGTTTAACATCACCCACCCACAGATGAGAACTCTCAGCAGTAAGTTAAATTCATTTTATTAGGCCCAGTGTCAACAAACAACAGAAAAAAACAAACAAGGTTGGTGTTAGTACAGTATGAACACGTCAACTAGAAACAAAAACAAAATCATGATACTGATGAGCAACATCTGTGCTGCGGCTCAGAAACTATCACTGATTTCAGACGCCACAAAATAGAAAAACATACAGTGCACTTAATGAAATAAAACAAAATCATTACAAATTACATTAAAAGAAACAAAAAACAAATATCTCTTAATTATGGATACAACATGAAAAAAAATGTTTGCTAAAATAAGAATTTTAGACTCTTTTCTCCTCTATACAAATGATTTTTAAAATGCAAAAAAATGATACATTATACAACTAGCCAAAAAGTTTATTTCTAGAATTTCAAATTATGATTAAGAACAAAAAAATGTAACATATTGTCAAAACATTTTTCAGGAATTGCAATTTTAAAAGATGCGTTGAAAGTGCGATCAAACCATCTTTCAGTAATAAATGGATCAGCTTGTCTAAATACTTTTGCAGTTTTACGTTTTTTCTTCGTTCTGTTCAACTTTTGCATCCTTACATTCTGTCCTCCTGCATTTGAAAAACTGGCTTTAAAACAGGTTGAAGCATTCAGTAAAAATGTATTCTTTTTTTTTTTTTACAAATGCAACAATATTTCTTTTTTTTATTTTTTTTTTACATTATTTTGGTGGTTTAGCTTGATAGATGCAAACTTCAAGTTGCACATTTTGCACTGTGTTTAACACTCTGTGACCACACAAAACTCTCACTGCGTCATATATCACCTTTGACTGATTTCGTGGTAAAAAAAAAAAAAAAAAAGGATCTAAAAAAAAAAACAAAAGATATGCAAAGGTAATGACGCCTCTATGCATTTTCAATGGGGGAACTTATGATGAGAACATTTCTCCACACTAAACATCCAACCTCTAATCCCACTGTCTACTCATATTTGAATTTAGAAAATGTGTGACTTTTTTAATGTTTCTAAGATCGTTAAGCTATTTATCAAAGATTATTGCTTAAAATTATTATTTTTCAACATGCAGAGCAGAAAATCTCAATATATGTAGCTAAATGAAAGAGATTCTGTCACAATAAATAAAACTATCATAGGTTATTTGAAACGTAAATGTGTTCTGACCTAGTAATACCAATGCACACCTTTCCATGTTAAAGAGAAATATAAATCGCACAACATATAATGGTAGTGACATGTTAAACATGGGTTTGTTCACCTCTAGAAAAACAGTTGATAGGGAAAAATCCTTACAAAAACAATTCAAACAAACAGGCAACATGTGGGAAAATTCACCTGATAAATATATACCAACTAAAATGGAATCCTATTCAAAAGGCTGTAGAAAATAAGTGAAAATTGACATAAATGATCTGTTGAGATAAATCTTTCAGGTAAAACAGTCCCTTTTATTTTTTAAAGCTGCAGAATATTTTCCTTTTATTCCATTTTCTTGTTATTTTTTCTGAGTGTTAACACTGTCCCAGTTCTACAGATGCTTTGTAATAAAACAGATAAAGACAGAGTGGAGCACACCACAGGTAGGTTAGGAGGGGTTCGCTGAAGGCAGCCCCAGTAGGAAATTCTTTTGAATGTGAATCTACCTGAAGACTCATTTTCCCTTCTGAACGTACATCACAGAAGGGACTCCTGATAAGACTGAACTCTGAGGGAGATGCCCCTCTCAGACCTGTCCAAGCCCCCACCCACCTGTTCCTTTACGCTAATTCAGACTGAGAACAGACGAGAGGGGTTTTCTCTCTGACAGTCACTTTCGCTTCCTCTCGTCTGGCGGAGGCTGATTTTGAAGATAGTGTGCGGGTAGAAAGTGTGTGCAAACTCTGACAAGGCAGAAACTTTGAGCTAGTTATGCAGAGGGACATAATGACGAAAGTTAGACAACGCCCGAATTTCCAAGATGTGAATTAATGCACCATTTTTTAGCCGATGACCACAACCTAACGATTATGTACTGATATACACATATTAGCCCTTTATTATATCTAAAATAGCAATTATAGCCAATGAAAGCTCAACTAATCTGAAAATATTTCCAGATATGCATGTCCTCTTCAGCCTGTGACAGATATTCAGGCTGCTGAGTAAATGCACATTAAATTAAAGGTTTTCAACCATCACCCATACCAGGGATCTACAGCTTTCCTTTACATCTGGGGTTGTTTAAAATGGGAAAATGGTGACATTGTGCATGCTCAGATGAATCTGTGTCACAAAACTAGGAAACAGTTCCATGGAAATAAAGATAGCAGCAAAAATGCTGCTAGTCTGCTAATCGGGAAGAGATGTGCAAACAAGTTCATCCTGAAATTAAATAGTCTTAAAAACATTTAATTAATTAAAGCCTCATCTCAAAATTTACAGTCACCAAGATGATTTTTGCGAAGTAAAAAGGGCCTCTGCTATCCGCAGAGGTGGGTAGAGCCCCAAAACAGATTGTAGTACATGAGAGGACTACTTTAACAAATGTTTACTCCAAAAAATAAAAAGATTGGCATCCAAAAAAAAAAAACACACACACAAAAAAAAAAAACACTGAAGAGTAATGAAGTCAGCTGGTTTACCTTATACTTTAAATTATTCATTTATTGTCCTATGGCCGCTCACACTGAGCCTGGGTCTGTTGGAGGTTTCTTCCTGTTAAAGGGGAGTTTTCCTCTCCACTGTCGCTACAAGCATGCTTGGTGTCAGGGATTGCCTTTGAACCAATTATATTTAATATAATAAAAATTCTAACACATTTGTGAAAATGCTGTTATTTGGAGAATGCGATATATAAAGATATGTTTAAGGCTTAGTTGAACAATAATTAATACATTAAAATCTTTTATTGTTCTACAGTGGGGGAAATAGAGCTGCACCAGCAGCAAGGAAACCAAGATAAATCCAAGACTTAAATGACTTACATATAGTATGATGAACAGGGTACAGTATTCCCATTAGCAATAGATTTTATGTTTACACAACACAATATGCAGTATACTGTTTACTGCATCTTCACTTGATCTTTAAAATTAAACAGGAGGCTCAGCAGATAGCACATAAAATGTGACAAAAAAAGAAGTCTCATTTAGACATAAACTGTGTCTGGTGCATTTCTGTTTAAAGTAGGTTTCTTCATTCAGTGAAGTTACTTAAGATGGATAAAGTGTTGGCCTAGTGGTTAGAGCGGTGCGCTTGTGCTCTGAGAAGGTGGCAAATACGCGGTTCAATCCCCACATCCTGCACTCTGGGTCCCTGAGCAAAACCATTAACGCCACACTGCTCCCCAGGCGCCACGCAATGGCAACCCCCTGCTCCCCAAGGGGATCGGTCAAATGCACAGAGTTCATTTCTCCAGTGTGAGATCAATAAAGTTCAATTATTTATTTATTGTTATTTAAAGTAGTAAGAGTCACCATAGTTTATATTGTTACTCAAGTAAAAGGACAGTGCAGTAAATGCATTAAAAGAAATATAACTTGTTACAAATCACCTCTGGCTTTCACAATAAAGGTAATCACTGCGCAACACTAAAGATTGAATCAGTTTGGTACACTTCAATGGGGGGGAGGTGTAGCAGAAAAACGATTTTTCTTTTTTTTTTCTACTTTGGAAATTCTTTTACTTTTTTTTTCTTTTATTACGTTTCAAACCAAAAAAGTGAAAATAATGGAACATAATAAGCATAATAATAAGCAGGTACAGCCAAAACCTGCATAGTTGTATTATACAACTATGATACAGCCACTCGGAAATGTTGAGTACTGAAGTTTCGAATATTTTTTAGGAATGACTGTGCCTATGTTTGAGATAAAAAACAAACATATTTAGATCACGGTTTGATATATTGATAACCTACTTAAAAAGCTGTATCTGATTGCAGCAGGAGCTTTCAGGAAAATCCCTTCTCAAGGGAGATTCCTTGTAATTCTTTCCACCATGCATTGAGTTTGGGCTGGTTAGATGCTACAGGTAGATCCATGGAGCTCAGGTCCATTATCTCTGGTGTTTGCATTTAGCTGAAAGTTATTTTATGTTGGATTCAAGCGGTACATGTCTTATTGCTATTGTAAAAACACAAACTTTTGTTTTGGTAAACCATTTTTCTTCCACTGTAAAGGCAAGAGAAACCTTAACATCGCTCTATTGAAGAGGTTAAGCATAGCTGGGAGTGTTTTGGATTCACCTTTTAAAACTGACCCAAAGAACTTGCTTTGCAAAACAAGTTCTGCACATAAATATTTTGCATTAATTCAGGTATTAAATAGGGCTGTACCCTTAATTCAGTAATGACTAGAACACTGTCAAGTCGCCATTCAAACATGACTATATGATTTTATTAATTACTTATGCAATATTGATGTTTCCTGAAAAACGTTTTTTTTTCTTTTTTTCTTAAGTTGAACCCATAATCAAGATCAGTATAGATAGATGTTTAAAATGTATAAATTTTTTGTGTGATTGATCTACAAAAAAATTGTTTTTCTTTTCTCTGGAGCTAAATTACCAAAGCATTGCATTAAAGGTTTTATTCCTCTATAGCAGAGGTCACCAACCTTTTTAAGGCTGAGGGCCACTTCAAGGGTACCGTCCGAGATGTAGGAAGGGCGACCATTACTGACCCATGAGCTGCAAGGGTTAGCGTTAGCCTAAACTTTGTTCATTATCAACATATTTTTATTGTTTCTGTTAATTTCTAAGTTTATTTAGACATTGTCATTTTGAAATCTCTATAAATGATTAAAAAGAAGAGCAACAGAATAAAATAAAATTTCAAACTTAGCCCACTGGTGGGTTGTTCTTTATTTAGAAGACTCTGAGGGCCCCCCATGTGGTCCTTGAGGGCACCTTGGTGCCCACGGGCACCGTGTTGGTGACCCCTGCTCTATAGCAACTCATTAAAGATAAATACATAATGTGTTACTAATCAAATTAATAAAACTTCTTCTAGTGTGTTAATTAACACAAATCAGCTGTTTCTGAAGAAGACTAGTCCCTTAAATGTAAGAGCTACTGTAGGGTTCCTCAATTGAGGTCCTCTAGGTCCGCTGTCCTGCACCGTTTCGATGTGTCTCTGCTTCAACACACCTTGTCAAAATCTCCAGGTCATCAGCCGGACTCTGAATAACTTGATCAGATACCAAGCAGGTATTTATGCCATTTGATTCAGGTTTGTTGGAATAGGGACACTTCTAAAAGATGCAGGACACCAAACTCCTTGGGCTGGAATTGAGGAACCCTAATCTAAGGCATAGACCAAGGTTCCTCGAGGTCCTGCACCTTTTAGATGGTTATCTGCTTCTGAATTACGTCCTCAGTGTGCAGTGAAGTTCTTCAGAGTTCTGCGAATGATTTGATTTTTTTGACTCAGGTGCGTTGAAACAGAGACAAACCTAAACCTGCAGGACACCTGACCTCGAGGACTGCAATTCAGGAACCCTCGAAGGCTAGCCACACTGCTTTGAACCATGGAAACCAAAGTGAAGGCACGTCACTCTGCAGGTTTCAGGTGTTACCCTGGTTCGGCACACCACATTTTAATTGATGGCCAGTCAAAAGGATGTTGCTGAATTTTAATGATCTGAATCATCAAGCAGGCAAACGTCTAAAACATGCACAGTGGTGTGCCTTGAAATCTGAACTTGAAAAAGCACTACAGCAACCATGCAAACACAATGACATCTATTTTACCCGCTATTTATAGGTCAGCAGTCTTTGCTGTTGCCCCATTCTCTCTGAAATAAAGACAACGAAAGCCACCATCAAAGTACGTGATAAGATGATAATCATTGTTTAATGTCCAAAGCCTGATGCAAGCCCTTGCTTGCTTTTCATTTAACAATAAAAACTTGAAATGTATTTCCTGTTGTGGCAGAAGGCTTTTTCTGTTTGTGTAGGTGGACGAGATGAAAAAACGGCATTCAGGCTGTCAATACCACGCTTACGAAGACTACCTATGAAACCATATCACCACGGCTCCACTGATTCAGAATGAAAATGGGAAGTGCCGTCTCCCTGTAGTTTCCTGTCAGGTGCACACAAGTGACTTTACATTGACACACTTGCATGTATAGGTGACACGCACGCGCGGCTTGACGACACTTGACTCGACGTAGTGGTTGCCAGTGGAAAAGAAAATTCTTACTCACACACAACTAGTTTCTACAGTTTTCCAGCTCTGCGAGTGGTTTTCCTATGTCCTCAGGGATAACTATATAAAGGTAAGTGACAGGACTCTCTGCATTTCCAACAAATCGTTCATAAAGAAACTTCTAGTAATCTGGTTCCTACTTCTGACAATATGAAGCTGGTTGCTTTGTGCCTTCTTGCAGTCTGCTCTTGTGCTTTGGCAATGCCGACCACGAGACACCCGGTTAAAAAATTGGAAGAGACTTTAAGCGAACTAACTAGACTTGAAAACAACTTAACGGTCAGTATACCAACAGTGTTTTTGACATCGATTTGACGACACTTTGTATACATTTTTGTATTGAAAACATGTTTCTACATTTGTGTCTTGCAGAATACGACGGGGGAGTTAAACATACCAAACAACTTTGTGGTAAGCAAAGTTTGGAAGCAAATTTGGGTCTTGAATTAATATTGACATTATTGTGGTTGCTTACTCATTGCTGTTATTCTCCCACTGTTGCTAGTAATTGTCATATGATTGTTACTGTAGGAGTTCATCAAACGACGTGTTAAGTCACAGTTAGAGGAAGCTGATAAACACATGCAATCAGCTGTAACTTTTAAAGAACAGGTCTAACTTTCAGGCTTAGGGTTAGTATTTTATGTCAAATTTAAGGCTTGTCTGTCATAAAATATACACTATATTCAGGGCTAATCCTACAGTTAAAATAGGAAATGTTTTATAGAATTACTGAATGAAAAATCTGTATCAACAACAAACTAATATACTCTGCTTATAATTCAAACTAATTAAGACATTTTAAACAATGCCTTTTATCATATAAAACCTTTTATTTTGGTCAAAATAACTTTCTGAACTTTACACAAAATGATCCACTGCTTTACTTTTTAATAAAATAGGTCTTTCCTTCTTGTCAGGCACTGATCTTCAGTGAGTCAACTCAGGAACTCGCTCAAAGAATTTTTTTAATGTTCTCACAGCTTCCGTTTAGTAAAATGTGATGAGTAATCAAGCAAGGAGAATTTGAAACCATGATGCTTCCTCACACTACCTCAAAAAACAAAAAGAAAATGTTCTGAGAACATACAGGTTTTTATCAACAATACTGCATCTAAATAGTTTTTTTTTTTATTACTAATCCAAAATCAGTCATGGTAAAAAGAAAAAACATCCTACATCATTTGTTAGAGTCAAATGCAAACAGTCCCACATGGGGAATTTCAAAACTGTTTCAGCTTTTTTTTTTTCCATAAAAGGATCGCTCTAATCTCTCACTTCAAGCAGACATAAAAAAATAACAACTTCAACTTTTAGGCAGGATGACTGGGAATGTAAAATGCAGTAAAACTATTTAAAATAAAAATATTAAAGTATTCATTTAAATCAACATTTTTATTTACATTTTACTAGTATTACTTGTGTATAAGATTAGAAAATAAATCTGACATGAAATCAATGAAAACATTTGTTGGGAGCATTTTGAATGGCATAATGGCAGGAAATGCCCAAATGTCAGGGATTTTGAACAGTTAACATTTTTTGAGTGAAATATTTTCATTGTAAGCTATAATATATTTTAAATAGGACATTTTTCTATGTGTGGGGAAAACTTCTCATGTTTTTCCCAAAATGTTTTCTTTTACTGCAGGACTGTGGGTGTCTGTCGGCTCTGGACTGCTTTCACAAAGGCGTTCAGACGTTAAACTCAAGCAATCCTAAATTGGTGATAAAACTGCAGAAAAGCCTGGTACACAACTCAACTGTAAGTACATTTTTTTTTGTTGAAAAACAGGCATTCATTTAAAAAGTGGACACAACTAAAGGTGAACGTATCTCTCCATATGTTTACAGCGAATTGGACTAGAGTTCTGCGACAAAGATTCAACGGTAAGAGCAGCAAAGATCTTTCTCTTCAATTATTTATGATGATGTCAAATTTCAGCAGCTAATTTATGCTTTTTGTCCCTTTAGCCTTCATGCAGTAAATGCAGCACACATAAAGTGAGTGTTGATCAGTTTCTCTCCCAACTGAAGACTCTACTCCAAAAGGTAAGAGCATTTTCTGTTTTTTTGATCTCTTAAAAATAATGTTAATTTGTGCACAATTATTTTACTAAAACGATTGAGCCAAAACAACATTAAGGAGGACTTTTGTTTTTGTCACATTTAGGGCATAACCGAACACAGCATGGGCTGAGAAAGGATGAAGATCCAGACGTCAATGAGGGTTTATGACGAAGAACACACTACAGTGGATATGGTTGAACAAGACAAGCTTAATATGTCTGGCTTTGTAACTATCTAACTTATTCTAATATTTATTTGGGGTGTGATGTAAACAGTGAAGCTACAAAGAATGTATAGTCAGGAAAGCTGCTTTGATGCCCCCCAGTGGACTTGGCTTTTTTTTTTTTCCTCTAACACTGAAGGGAAATGTTGTAGTTCTTAAAGAATATATTTAATGGCATTTATACTATTTATGTGTTCTGTGTTATGTAACATTTTGTGTTATGGACAAGATGTTAAATAACAAGAAATGTGCTTGTTGAATAAATGAAATTAAAAATATAACATTGCAGTTTTGGTGTTCTTTGGTTGCAGACAGGTTTGATAAGTTTCTATCAGGGTTTCTACAAAATAAAAAATAAAATAGAAAAATACAAGCTTTAATCTTATTACTGATTAGTCTACTTCCTTTTGACTTTTTCCTTTTACAGAAAAAAAAACATGATTTTTATAAGATATCAGAGTATCTGGTCTATAGCTCAGGCATTTAAGATGAGGATTAAAGCTTTTGCTCTTTTTTTTTTAAAGCCACAACAGTTTCTAATTAGATGAAAAGAATGTGGCGATGATAAAAATCTCCATCTCAAGTTGAAGGAAGGGTTAGATTACAAAACAATATCTCATGCTTTGAACATCTCACAGAGCACCGTTCAGTGCTTCAACCAAAACACAGAGCATATATAGTCGCTTTCAGGCCCGTAGATGGGGGGGGGCAAACAGGTCAATATCAGAAAATATTTGTGATATATATATATAAATTATGAATATATAATATGTTTGCTTTGAATAAGGGGCCATTAGAACTCCCCCTACCCAACATAATAGGGTTTGACCAGGATAACAGCAGGCTGCAACTTTTAAAGTTTGATGCGCTGCAAACTAAGAATGTCCGGTTTTCAGAAGTCCGACGCAGAGAAAGGAAAGGAGAATAGAAAAAGGGAAGATGATATCATAGGCTTGAGGGATTTTATGAGTAAATATTAAAAACACTGAGGTTGAGTCAGGAACAGGTTCAGGAATGGAACTGCAGAAGAAAGATGCCCATTAAGAGCCAGGTAAGAAGCAACACATTTATTGGTGTGATTTTATAATTATAGCATGCGCTGGCTAGTGTAAGGGAGAAAAATACATTCTACCTTTACAAAAATACTTAAGCTTAAGGCCAAAAGAGCAGAAAGGTGGCAGAGGTTCAGGTGCAGGTTGAAAGAGAGTGGACGTAGCTGGTCCGGGGGGCTGTGGAGATACAGCGTGTGTTTGAGGAGGAGACAGAGAGCCGTCCCTACTGATAACACAGTGCAGGTGGAAAGCCTTGCTGCCTGAGCGGTGAGTCTGAGAATAGTGGCTCAGAGATTGGGCCATTAATTTTAATGATCCTGCACTGTGGCCCACAAAAATGACTGATTCTGATCGAGCGAATGTTTGTGATGGCAAAAAGGAAGTCTTTCTCAGAGATGGCAAATAAACTGCCAGCAGATCCAGAAGGCAGAGAATTTTTCAAAGTATCTAACCTAAAAAAA
>NW_015151300.1:66417-101910 GCF_000732505.1 Cyprinodon variegatus | reverse complement strand
ATGTAAGAATATAATATACAAGTTTCACTTTTTAAATGGAATTACTGAAATCAATCTACTTTTTCATGATATTCTAATTTTATGACCAGCACCTGTATATGAAGTGAAGTCATCTAGGACTTGTTTGGAGGACAAAAAACTGTGTTGACCAGAACACTAATTAAAAAAGCACACAGGACTATCTTAGGATGACCAACGTAGATAATTTGCTTAGACAGGAGAACATGACAGCAAACAGTTGTGCACTGACCAATAAATCCAAGTTCAAGTCACTGGCTCTGTGGGAAACAGTGAAAACATGGGAGAAGCTACAAGCAAATGGTTTTGGTGAAATAAACACTGCACATTAAAAAGAGTGAAGCTGGTCAACGTTAACACCCAGAACACAATTAATTCAGGATATCCTAAAAATCTTTAAAAACAAAAACCCAATCAGTAAGTCAAGATCAAAACTATATTTTTATACATTTACCAAGCTAGTACAGGTTTCTCCACCTGCAGTCATTGCATCAACATCATCATCTAGTTCAAACTTCATTTAATCTAGAAAAACAAACTGAAATATTCAATTTAAGCCTAAAATTACAGCCAATAAACAAACATAAATATATATGAAAAATACATGACTTTATTCACATTTTGTGTAAATAAAGGGATCTGTTTTGTATCAGTGGTTTATACTGGATATACGTAGGATACATTGGACCTGTCCTTCAAAACGAGCAAAAAAAAGGATTCATTTGTCGGCCGCATAGCGACAAGTCTTTGAATCTGACCAGGCCAGACGAATCTGGTCTTCGGAGGACGCAGCCCCTGAATTCAAACTCTGCGTTACGATGAACCTTGTGCCAAAATTGTTAACCCAATTCCAAAAATTTATTTTTAGTCAATATTAGGTTAACAACACTCATGCAGCATTTTTCATCATAACTAATCTGTCAAAACTCATTGACATAAATGTTACTGCATAGTTTATGACTATCACTTTTAATTGCGAATGAATGTAACGCTTTAATTCTTCTTAAATTCTTCTATTTTTTAAATAAGACACATTGAATATCAAATTTTTACATTTTATGAGTGGAGAAGAAATAAAGTACAATTTGAAAACTATATCTAAAATAAATCCAAACCAGACAATCCTACTGAGTCTAAAACAGCTGGTCAAAAAAGCTCCAATCATTAGCAGCCCTCAAAAATCTGAGGAACCTGGTGAAATCAGTTTACCAAAGATGTTCATAATGTCAGAAAAAGGCTGATTATAATGGATGTGAAATCATAGGTAAACCTTTTAGTTAGACAATGCTCTTCGACTGTAGCATTGATGAATATTAACCGTGTGGAATCTGTTGCATGATTTTGAACATTTAAAGCTAAATTTTAAAAGGTCAAGGTTTAAAGAAGGCCCATTATCCTTGTTTATCTGCATTGGAACTACCTGGGCTGGTTTTATTTTCTAATTATTTGTATTATTTGAACAGCTTCCATTCCATTTAATTATAATTTTAATTTATTATATTTAGTTTATTATGTTTTTACATCCTTTATCTTACTAAACTGTAGTTTGTAAAGTGTTATGTAAAGACTGAGTTATTTATAACTGTACATGTAACATAAAAACTATTATCAAAGTGTTATCTCCCTCGCTTGCCACTAGATGGCAGCATGTTGGAGGCAATCAAAACATATTTATGTTTAAAATGAAAAAAAAAAGTTTTTCTCTGATTGAATGCTGGTTTTCAGAAACTGCATCCAGTTAAACACATTTTCAAGCCTTTTTTCTCTCAGATATACAAAAAGATTTCAAATTTGCTGCATGTACTTATATGGTCAGTCCTGGCAAATGTCATGATACAAATTAAAGCTATAATTAGAACCTTAAATCATCCCTTAATCACTATGACGCTACATTTCAACTCACAACTCAGGTAAAATGTCAGATATAAAAAAAGAAGGTGGTTGCTGGCAGTTTAACAGGCGTAAAGGGCACCTTGCTCAATACCTAATCTGTCTTCAACAAATTTAAAGTAACTGAGACATTTACAAAAGGGAATCTGGACTTTTTGTTCCTTTAAAAAATATAGAAACATGAATGTACATGAATTTATCCATTATTATCTTTTCAGACTTTCTTTTACAAGTGAATAAAATATGAAGAATATAATTTTTCCATTATCGAAACTGATTCTTCTACTACAGAAGTTTTAAATGTATTTGGTGCTAGCACATTCCTATTCCCCCTTAAAATTAAATGTAAGCTGCTTGCACAGATTAATATCTGTAATAATTTTCCTCTCTTAAAATAATCTTTGTTTCTGTATTTATCATAAAAAATATTTTATTGATGATTCATATTCTGTATTGAAATCCCTAAGTAGTAGTTCTAACAGGTAATGTAGGTTCACCAAGGTTAATCATGACAGGGTTTCCCCCGTCCCCACTTTCATTTTTTTTTTTTATCTTTGAAAGCAATATCTGAACTGGTGAGACATTCAGAAATATTGACTCCCAAGTTTTCTAATAAACACCAGTAGTCCAATGGAATCAATACCTCATCTCAAAAATGTGAAAGCATCTGAAGGTATCTGAAGTACGAGTGAAATGGAGTAAATAAGCCTAAATGCCTTTTAGTCCAACAACCATGACGGGACCCATAATGCAACATACCAACTGTTTCTGGTATAAATACTTAGGTGTTGTCATCAATTCTTCTCTGTGCATTGGTTGAAAATAATTACGTTGTCGTCCTCTGTAGTCGCTGATTTTTGAAGTAAGATTTATCTCCCAATGGCCTCTCAGGCTCATCAATCCAAAACCAAAATAAATGTATTGCCCTGCATAAATTTAAGTAAACCAAATAACACCTTTACACTTTAGATGCATAAAACAGATTAATCCATGGATGCATCACAATTTTCATCAACCGAATAAAAACAAAACTCATAGTTACAGCTAGAAACCACTGATTATGGCTAAAGTCTTGGTGTCATTATGGACTCAGACCTGAACCTTTAGAGGCGCATAAAGACAGTTACTAAGTCAGCATTTTATCACCTGAAGAACATTTCCAGGATTAAAGAACCAATGTACAAGCAGGATCTAGAATAAACTCATTCATGCATTTATCTGTAGTAGAATTGATCATTCCAACTGTTTCTTCATAGGTTGGCCTAAAAAGTCCATCAGACAGCTGCAGCTGATCCAAAACACTGGTGGCCATGTTCTCACTATAACAAAGAAAGTAGAGCACATCAGCCCTGTTTTGAAGTCCTTGAGCTGGATCCCTGTAGCTCAGAGAATAGACTTTCTGTTTCCTTCTGTTAGTCTATAAATCACTGAATGGATCAGCACCTGCGGGATGCTCATTGGAGCAGTTGGTGGCACTGCTGCCTCGTGGCAAGAAGGTTCTGCGTTTGATTCCCAGCCTGGAGTCTTTCTGCATGTTCCCGGCCCGGGGTCTTTTTGCATGTTCTCCCTGAGCATGCGTGGATTCTCTCTGGTACTTCGGCTTCCTCCCACAGTCCAAAAACATGACTGTTAGGTTAATTGGCTTCTCTGTGTTGCCCTGCGATGGACTCGTGACCTGTCCAGGGTGTACCCCGCCTCTCGCCCGTAAACAGCTGGCACCAGCACCGCCTGCGACCCAACTTGGGATAAGCGTGACAGAAAATGGATGGATGGATGGATTAGCACCTCAATACATAACAGCTTTGTTGTCAGTGTATCAACCTCCCAGACCACTCAGGTCTTCTAGTTCCAGCCTACTCTGTTCACCAAGAACTAGAACTAAACTTGGAGAAGCAGCATTTAGTTCCTATGCTCCACTTATCTGGAACAAACACCCAGAAGACTGGAAAAGTGCTGAAAGCGTGAGCTCTTTTAAGTCAGTTAGAAACTTATCTTTTTATAACTGCCTTTGTCTAAATCAAACTCCTAAGGTGTTTGTGGTCCAATCGTTTTACTTGCTTTGCTTACAGCTCATAGTTTTTATTTTTATTGCTAATGAAGCAAATAGATAATTAATGTTGTGATTACTGTTCAGATAATACAATTGGCACTTTATTCCATATTACTTGGCATTGTCCTGAAGTGCATGAGCTTGGGAAAAAGTTGCAAGGACCCTTACACTTAAAACTGGAAGAACCACACTGCGCACCCATCTTATTAGATGATGCAAAACCTTTAAATCTGACAACAGTCATTTTATATTTCTAGCAGGTTATATAGCCGTCTGATGGACAGTTGCGGCCTGTTTAAAAACATCCCAGCCTCTCATTGTAAGGGAATGGTTTTTATCATCTAGAGGAATAATTCAGCAGGAGCTCTCAGCTGCCCAATCCATGAAGTCAAACCTGAGTATTCAGAATTCATTTAGCATATTTCTTTTATGGAGTTTGGTTTGACACTTTTTTTTAAAGTTTGAGATCAAATAAACCTTTCATTTTCCATCCTTCTTACAAATGTCTAAATACAGGGAATGGTGTATCCATCAGAAAAAAAATAACCTCTTAAAGAAAAATTATTCTTTCATGGGTAATACCACAAAAGAGTGTTTGTTTTCCAAACTTCAAATTATTAATATAATGTGGAAAATTTTTTTAAACAAATAATTTATCTATTTTTTACATTACAAAACAAGCAAATGATCACGGTACTCTTAATGATAAAAAAACTTTGTCCCCACAGCCTGCCTACCGAAAATAATTCTAGCTAATTACAGTAAATGGCTGCAGACTCCCTGAGAAATTACATCACCTAATGCTTTTAGGCTCTTGTTGTTCCCCTTTCAATAATGAAAGTGTGGATTCTGAGGAAACAGATGCAGCAATGCCTGCATCCTCCTGTGCTGCCATGTTCTTTTTTGTTTGACTGTGGGTTTAGCAGCTCTTGGGTTTGTCACAACTGTATGAACTCACAAATATTCAGAAAATTCAGAATACCCTGATATTGATCACCCATGAGGGCCGATTACTGCTGACCACATAGCTGAGCTGTAGATTTTTTTTGATTTAGGTATAAATGTCACAGCCAGCTATGTGATCTGTCAAAAGTGAATTATAAAGTTGCCTAATTTAGACAAAACTTAGGGGAAAAAACTTGCAGGCACAATACAGCAAGTACTCCGTCAAAATGACACATGAAAACCCTGCTAACAGGTTTTATTTTAAAGATTGTAAACAGTTATATGACAAAACTGCCAATATCAGATAATGTCAAGCATAAGCATAAAGTCTGAAACAACTACCCATAGTATACAATGCATTCAGCTTTTATTTAGTAAAACAACTTTTTTTTTTATATCCGTTCTAAAAATAAGTTCTCATATGGGCCTCACAGGGGGGTTACTTTCCCCATCCCCTTCTCTGTGTGCAGCAGGTAGCTACATTTTTTTTCTGTGTAACTGCCCTAAACGCACCTACTATTCTACAAAAATCGTAAATTCTTAAATAAGCAACATTGCGCTCGGCCATTTTGAAAGTTGTACGTCAATTGCTCTCTTTTGTTTTTTTGCATTTCTGCTTTTTACGTCGATCACTGCCCCTCTGCGGTTTTTAAGAGTACTGCATCAACTATAAACGTGCACAGCATCTTTACGGTCTCACACACAAACCGACACACAATGCTCAGCCTTCTGTCTCTGAAGTATGTATGCACAGTAGCGCGGTTCAACACTGAGTACAGCCAGTGTAACCCTGTCTTTTACTGCTGGTCCTTTAACCCATTAACCTCTTAACATCCACCTCATTTTGAGTAATCTTTGCCTATTTTGCATACCCAAATGGAAAAGCAAATATTTTAGGAACTGTAAGCCGAAATTACATTTGCAATGTATTATTTGAAAGCTAACACTCTTTAGTTTCTGAATATATAAATTAAAATTGGGTGACTAGAACACAGACCAACCTGCATCAGTTCAAATATAACTCAAAGTTGTTCTTTTTTTTATTCTCGGAAATGATAGGTCTTTTTTGAACAGAGGTTATAAAGACATTCTTGAGAAAAAGCAGGTTTTATTTAAATATATTTGTTCTACATCATGTCAACCACAAATGCAGAAAATTTCAGATCTACAGTATAGCTATAACAGTTCTACAGCTGTGGGGTTTTGAACTTTTGGTGTCAGCTTGGAGCTGCGCGCAATGGCTCCACCTGCTGGTTAAAATTTTACTGGCGGAATCTTATGCATTCTGAATTATTACCTCCCCTTAAGGTCGCCGGCGACCTGGAGGGTTTTTAGAGGTTAATTAAATAATTTTTCCAGTTTATTTTTTGACTTGCTGCCGCACTTGCGCAGCCTGAAAAAAAGAGGGAGATGAGCAGCTGGGCCTCTAAATGCTGCAAAGTAAGAGATACAGGTTATGGGTTTTTGTGATTGGTAACAAAAGACTGATCTGCAATTATTTCATGAAAACTGTCTGATTAGGATCAGTGGCCGATCGATTCGCACACCACCAAGCACAACACTAATCATCTTTATCAAAATATTCCGTTTATGAAGTCACACAGCCTCAGTTATCAGTGACCAGATTTCTTCATAGTTGACTCCCTTTTCTTTGGGGATATGAGTACGTCATTCAAGTACATTGCATGATACCGTTCCTCACCCTAACATATGATGTGAAGGTATATTGATTTTGCAATAGTACAAGAGAGATAATGACCTCCCGCCCCTTTCGTAAACTGTCAATCGTGAAGATTATTACTGACCCGTCAATCAAAATAATTGATGTAATAGACGAATCCCCTCCCTAAAGTGACAAGCTATAACACCAACTCCTGTGAGTTGGTGTTATGCGGTGTGCTTGCTCGTCGGATTTACAGGTGTAAAGAAACAGCGAGTACAAATGTTCGGGGTTGGGATTTTGGCATCTCTATAAGAAAATGCAATTAATTGCATACATTTTTTTAACACGTTAAAATGTTTCAAATTAATTAATCAAAATCAACATTAAAGTTCTGGCCTTAAATTTTATCTATTGGAGATGGGACATTGCATTTGAGTGAACTCCACATGTAATTATGCCAGGGTTGGCAATAGAGGCTAATTTTTTTATCTGTAGGCCCAGAGCAGATTAATGTTGCGAAGAGGAAAGGCCGTACACAATGAATAAATAATTAAAACAATTTCAGTAGAAAATAGCTATAATGAAGACACCGATTATTAAACAGCCAAAAAACAGCGCAGACAATAAAGCAAACTAGAGATACACCGAAAATTCATCCATCAGAAATTTTAACACATTTTTACACTGAGAAAACAAGACTGAAACTTGTAATGACATGACAAGCTGCACATCCAGCATGGGGAAAAAAGGATCGCAAGCAAAGAAACAGCCAGAACACGAAATATCAAAAGTGTGAAGAACAGGACTGAACCAAATGAGCACAGGTAGTGGAGCAGACTTTGCCAGAGTTGAGAGCATGGAAAACGGGTTTGAGTGTGGGGTGTGTGAGTTTTAACGCTGCACATCAGTCTCAGATCAGTGGCACAAAATGCCATAGAAATCCAAACGTCCCCATCACCATTTTGAAGATAAGAACAATGCGACACGGAAAAGGAAACTGACACCAAACGTGCCCACTCGGTCTGAAAACACCAGAAAGTTTCCCAGTCATTCTGCCAAGGTGAAAATGTAAGTGAAAAATAAATATTTTGATTCATATGTATTAATTGAAATGCATTGAAAGAATAATGCATTTTTTAAGAGAGTTAGTACATTCTGTAGCTAAAAATGCTACGATTCTAATATTTGACATCACTTCTGTGCTTCTGTTTTCCGTCTTGGTTTCCTAATTTAATTTTTTCGGTTTCAGTCAATAATTTTCAATTTGATGCATCCCTAACATAAATGTTATTAATCTAAAAATTGACTACGTGTCAACGATCTGAGTCGAGTTTTCCAAGTTCTCATCAAACGCTTACACAAGGAGCTTCGTCCTCTTATTATTTTATTTATTTTTCCAGCCTATTGCCTGTTACTCCTCTCTGAGGTTATCATCTGGGGCTCCGGCTTATCGGTGCTGGGTTCCTTATCATGTGTTAAAACAGCTGCATAGAACAAAGAAATATGAAATCTTCCTTCTAGATTTTACAGCAGGAAATATGAAAGATACTAAGGGTTCAGATACAAGCGGATGATATTTTTTTATTATAATCAAAATGTTTAACTTTTAAATATAAAAAGACACTTTGGAATGTTGTGTGTTGTACATAAGTGATCGAATGTAAGAAGATTGCATTCCTAATGAAGGTCTGCCGCTTTCTGTACACCTTTATCTGCTTTATCAGGATTTAAAACCTCCATCAGCTTTGCCCGTCTTAAAATATGTGTTGCCCCAAATAGGTGAAAGCCAGATTAGACAATTATCTTTAAGGAAATTAGATTGTGGCTGGTTGGCTTTGTGTTTTTGTTCTCAGATCTTCCACCGGAGGATGTCCCCATGGCTGCCACTGGGCCGAGCTCATCGGCTCATCACTGTGGCAGCTTAAGAGGAGCGGTTGACTACTCACTCAATACCTGAGTATTATCTTGGAATGGTAACTCCAAGGCCCTCTGAGACTCACAATCACTTGTTTAATCAGTGACCTGTGCTTTCTTCCAAGTCATGTGCCTACCAAGGCTCTTCTGTGTATGCTGATCCAAGGTTTCCCGTGACTCGAGAAAACAGTTCACCATCAGTGCTTTCTTGAAACTTTACCAATGACTGGTAGCGGCTCTTCTTCCATCAAATCGACTTGGTTACTCCGCACAGCTTGTCCATTTCCATACATCTGCAGCAGCCTCGGCCATGTCAACCATCCATCTGAAAGAACCTCTTCATATCTCTATCAGCCAAGTTGGATCCCGGATCTCATACAAGATCAAGATTGAACTTCCTTTTACTGATTCTCTTCCTCCCCAAAGTCCTTCCCGCATGTCGGCCAAGAGATCAAACAACTAGGACAATCTCTCACATTCTGATTGGCCCAAATATCAGATGTTGTCGGTAATAAACCATTTGAGGAGCTATAGATTAAGTTTTGTAGGAGCATTTTCAGAGAGATAGCTGCATAATCTAAGATGATTTGTTAGCTTGTAAACAAGTCAAATAAGAGTGTTGTTAATGAATTATCTAATGATCAGTGTGTCATGGTCTTGTTTCTATTGTCCTTAACTTTGCTCTATGTTTCCTAGTTTTATTGGTTTAATTCCTTTTTTGTTGTAATTTGTAGATTTGTTAGTTCTCATGTTTTTCTGTTGTCCTCTGTTGCCCTCTTGTGTGTGTGTTCCTTTCCCCTTGGCTCCCTCATTGTCTCCACTCACACCTGCTCCTTGTCAGCTCGTTAGCCCTCCCTTTGTCTCTGTCAACTATATATGCTCTCACTTTTTGTTGGTTCCTTGTTGTTGCTGGTCCTGTCTTTGCTGTCCTCCCATGCTGTTGTCTGCGTACCTCGTATCTCCCTGGGTCCTCGTGTTTGGTTTCCTCAGATGTCTCCATAGTTCTGGTTTGCTTTTGATTATTAGTTGGATTTTTGCATTCCTGCCTTTGTTTACTGTTTTTGCCCCACTAAACTCCAAAAAAATCTCCTCAGCCTCTCTGCCTCTGCATTTGGGTCCTCCAAACCTCAACCAAACCCTGACACAGTGAAGAAAATGTTCTCCAATCTTTTTATGTTATATCTGTATAGTCTTTTAATAGATGTTATAGTGAACCTGAAATACTGACTTTTTCCATGTCTTCAGCTGTTTAACACTCCCTTTTTCACTCCCGACTGGTGGAGAACTTCTCCACTGAGACTTTTCTTCCCAGAAACAACGTTCACTTTAATGAAAGTCATCTACCATTTAATAAGAGAGTAAGAGGGCAAAGTGGAGACAGAGGAGTAAATCTGGTTAAATGTTTTAGTAGCACTATTCTTAAAAATGTGTTGTCTTATGACTGGCAAATTTAGTTATTGGAAATTATACTTTTAAAAATTAAGTTCTTATAAAGGGTTACATCCTGTACAGATAAATTGTAAATGTTTAAACCTTTTGTGCGCTTGGTGTTGAACATGTTGGGCCAAACTGATATTTCTAAGAGTGTCACATAGTTCGGTTGCAATTTTATCTTCAGGATGGTCAGTGTGAAAGTTGAAGTCTCCCACAAAAATAACACTGTCACGGGAGAGGATGCTTCAAAAACAACAGAAATGTGGGCAGATATGGAAACCTAAGATATAGACTCTGGAAATGTTAAGACCCTTAGTGATTATAAAACATTTTTAATTGTGGGTGATGATGCTTTTTTCTCAAATCAAAAGCCTACATTTGCAAACCGTCTGCTGAGTTTCTGATCAGATCACGGTCCTCCTCTCCAGTAAAATACTTCTACCAAGCGATGTCTACACTTCCTGGTTAGATAATTGAATCTTCACCAGTGATGGTTAATGTTACGGACTTCAGTAGAAATAATTATGGGTTTTCCAGTTATCCTATGCCCCTTCTTTATTCCATAAATATTGATAATATTTTATTTCTGACACCTGAAGGAATGATCTGCATGAAGGTAGTATTAGGTGGTCTACCTCAAAGAAAGATTGTATTTGTACATATTTAACCCAGTGTGAATCAGGTTTGCTCATATTGAGCTGCATGGAAATGCCAAAACTTACAATAATAATTTTTGTGCTCCCTTAACTGAAATAGCAGTTAGAGTAGCAATACTTCATGATAATATTACTTAAATAAAAGTCAAAGTATAGTGCCATAAAATTACTTCTAAAGTAAATTTGCACACATATGCAAACATTCAGCCACACACAGGAGCTCTTTCAAGCTGGGCACCGTTTCATTCACAACACCTGTCCCATCAACCAGGAATCAGAAATACTTTAATAATCCCAGGGAGAAATCACTTTTGTTACATTACTCCGTCTGTAATAGAGCTACTATACAACCAGTTTGATAGAACACAATTTCATACAAAATATATAATTAGGGGGTCCCCGCTCCATCTCAACATCAGTGTTGGCCAGGCCTGGAAAAACGTTGAAGAGCTATGCTCTAGGGTTCATTAGGAGAAATGAGAATGCAAGTAAATTACAAAGCAAAAGCCCTTCAGATATTTAGAAGAAAAATCAAAGTAATGAATAATAAAATGTCCTTACTAACAAATGTTGGTGTGAGCAGAGAGGGGCAGATTATGCAGTTGTGGCAGAAACATTAATAAGACACTTCAGTTGAAAGTAAGGCAAGGCAAGATTATTTGTGTAGCACAATTCAGTACAAGGACAATTCAAAGTGTTTTACATGAAAACAAGAAAAAAAGCAGTATAAAAGCCAATAAAAACTAAAAACATGACATAAACAAATCAAACAGTTGGACCCCAACACTAATAATACTGTGAACAAATGTTTTTTTTATTTTTTTATTATTACTTTGACTTAAAATAACTCAGGCTTTCAGCTCTTTTACAGTCTTCTAGGAGTTTGTTCCAGATACTGTAAGTGGAGCTTTGGAACTAAATGCTGCTTCAGAGTAGGCTTGAACCCTAAATGGTGTGGGAGGTTGATACACAGACAACAAATCTGTTAAGTATTGAGGTGCTGATCCATTCAGTGATTTATATGCTAACAAAATGATTTTAAAGTCTATTCTCCGAGCTACAGTGAGCCAGTAGCCTGGTAAACTAGCACCACCCGCCAGCGGCCAAAATCATTTTTGCCTGCGAGTGGTCAAGCCTCGATCAATGCCCCAGGCCCAAGAACTGGCTGGCCAATCACAACGCAGAGATGTTTTGAATTTTTGGATGCAAAGCGGGCGGGATTTTGAGGCCGTGACGACAAAGCTGTGAGACGCTGGAGAAAGCACAACAAGGAAGATGGCAGCAACTATTGAACACTTCTCGTTTGACTCAGCTTTGGAATCAGTTTTGGAAGGATTAGACTTGGGGTTTTCGTTGAAACGTGAGCAGGAAGAAGCTCTATGCTCATTCATTTTTAAGAAGGACGTATTTGCAGTTTTAACCAACAGGCTGTTTGTTTACATTCCTCGACCAGCTTTCTGTCGCGCTTACTACGTCACAGTCAGTTGGACTCATTGGTCAGAGCGTTGGCCAATAGGCACAGACATGGTTTGAAAAACAACAGGTTTTTCTCATCAACAATCTTCCGATGTGTCATTCATCGGGGCCAGACTAAATTACACATTTAATCTCACATTTAGTCTGGTTTATTAGGCTAGGGAGCCAGTGGAAGGACTCCAGAACCGGCCTCTACTTGCTTAGTTCTTGTGAGAACACAGGCAGCAGCGTTTGGATGAGCGGCAGTGAGTAGTGTATTTAATGTCTGCAAAATTGCTTAGATTCAAATGTAGTTGAGTCTCCACTAGAAGTCATTGAGATATCAATGGAGGTAGATAACAACAGGCATGTGCTTCAGACCAGGTTTTTGCTAAACAGGAACAGGTAATTGTATTATCTGCTTGCTTTTTGTTTCACAGGATTAATAATTTATTTTGAGTGTTACCTGACAGGTTATTATCTGTCCTTTAAAGGCTTGGAGAGGGCTTTTTAAAAACGTATTGTATGGTTGTTTTTTTTTACTCTGACCTCTGAAAACAAAATCTTTGTCAAACTGTATTCTTTGACACATTTACACCTGATCACCATCAAAGAGGAAAGTCTTTGCCCCTGATGGTAAAAACAAGCATCAAACAGCATATTGGTTACCTTATGTCCCATGTTCAGTCATTCCAAAAGGAGCCTGGGTCTATTTTTTTTAACTCAAAATTTCCCTCAAGCATCACTTTTAGTACTTAGGAAATCTCACTTTTAATAAGCAATAAAGCCAAACACAGACCTTTGCTATGAAATGAAAATTGGAGATTATTTACCGTGTATTTATTGCCCCTCATACTATCTACTGCAAATGCTGATATTTTTTGGTTCGTCTCCAACTTGCAAATATTTTAGCACAGAAAAGTAAAACAATAAGAATTGTTAAACCACTAGTGGAGATGCCTATTAGGCATTAGCACCCAAGAACAGAAAGATCAACAATCCTCACTTGGCTGTGCAGATTATATTGGTACTTTAAATAGTAACTGAAAACTGTCTTTAGGGTTTCCATTTATTAATTTAAAGACCGTCAATCTAAACTGAAGTCTGACTATTTAGCATTTTTTCTGGTTCCATTAGTATATTGTTTCTGTTTTTTTTCCATAAATTGTAGTGGGAATTTTGTTTATATTTAGCAAACTTTTAGCCACTTTGTAAATATATATCTGATATGAAATACAATGATAAAACCTACTTAAAAATGAACACTGTGACCTTTTGTATGTTATAAAAGCAGGTGTGTTGACAAGCTGTAGTCAATGTTTGTGGTAAAAAAAAAAAAAAAATCTGCAAAACAGCATATAAAAACATACCGCTTCACATACCACTTACAAGTCTAGTTATGACTAGGCAAAACATATTACACCTGTTTGTCAGCAGGTGTGCCCAAAACAAACATCTTGCTATGGACTTCCCAGATATAAGGGGATTTTAGTAACAAATAAAATGTGTGAAATGTAACCAAGAAGTTAGTCAGAGCTGTAAAATGACTCTTGCCAGCTTTTTGTTTATCTAAACCACATCACAAACCTTGGCTTACATATTGACCAACAAACACTACGCCGCAAAAAAAAGCATGTCCGCAAGGATTGTTTTCTTAACCTTTCCAAAGGAGTAATTAAGGTCAAAACTGAATACAGTTTGCTAAATGAAATACCTTTGACCCTTTAACTACTATAAAAATGGCCAATGAGAAATACAGTTGTAATAATAATAGCAGTCCTACTTCATTATCTAGATAAATCACTGTTTTTGTTAGAATTTGCTACACTTGAAGTAGGTTTCCAGCAGGTTCAATAACAGTTGAGAAAACAAACAGGCCCAACAGGCATGATATGCACATTCTGTGAAACTTTATCATTTTACTGAAACAGGGTTTATACAGGAATGAGTAACTCTAATTTATTGCTTTTTAATGCCCATCAACAAGTACCAATGACTCCCATATATATATATATATATATATATATATATATATATATATATATGTATAAACACGGCAAAATCTTTCGTCATCTTTACCATCAACAGGCTGCAGCCATGTTCTGAAATCCTCGTTTTCCAGCCACTTTGGTTGAAATGTTCCCATTGTCTAGCTTTTTCTCCACCTCGAGCTTCTTTTACGAACATACGGCTTTATGATCAACCGGAAGCAGTTCCTCGCTTATATTGTAATATCATATATCTGGTGAAATTGTCTTTATAAACGTATTTTAAAAAATGAATAAGGCATTTTAAATGCCAGGATAATCACATTTAATTATTTTGAATGCCTAATTAAGTCCTTTATTTAAAAACGAATATTTTAATGACTTTTAATGATTTTTAATGACCCGTGGAAACCCTGTGAAAACTCATCTTAGAAAAAAAGTAATGCCCAGTTCAGTTAGTGAGGTAAATGGTTATGTTAAAAATAACAGGTATTACTTGGTTAGCCTTTATTTAAGAATCAAGGCAATTGCTGCCTATGCTGTCTATGCTGGCATTTGTGGGAAACCTATAAAGATTTGCAGAAATATGAGGAGGAAAATGAAATAAATATTATCTAAATGGTTTGGAGGATAACTAGAATGGCAAAACCTCACTTAGCGGTCAGCTCCAAGAGGACCAACCATCCAAGAATGCATGTGAGTACAATAAGAAACAGACGACTTCAATGTTAAGCTAAGCTATAAGCAAAGTCCCATTGTTAAAGAAATACATGTACTGAAGCAGGTTGTTTGCCAAAGAACACACTGACTGACCTAAAGAAAAAAGCATAATATTCTGTGTAATGATGGGAGTAAGATTGTTATTTCTGGATCTCATGGCCACAGACAGTTTGTCTGAAGGATGGTACTGCTGGTATCCTGATATGAAAAGGTTTCTCGTACTGTGGTGCTGGTTCTATTTATTGCATACTGGGGATCATGGATCAGTACATAAGTAACTTTACATCAGAGCAATTATAGGTCACATTCCTCAAGGGTCCATAATAGGGCCCCTCCCATTCAGTATCTACATGTTCTCCCAAACTCAGATCTTAAGGTACCATAACTATGCAGATGACACAGCTGTACATCACGATGTCACCAGGGGACAATTAACCTATTAAATTCATAGAAGAAATCAACACATGGATGTAACAAAAATGTTCTTTAGCTGAACAACACAACACTGAAGCAATAATTTCTGGATGAAAGGAAGAGTATCAAGGGCTGCTAAGTAGCGCAGTGGGTAGCACTGCAGCAAGAAGGTTCTGGGTTTGGGTCCCGGCCCAGGGTCTTTCTGCATGGAGTTTGCATGTTCTCCCTGAGCAAGCTTGGGTTCTCTCTGGGTACTCTGGCTTCCTCCCACAGTCCAAAAACATGACTGTTAGGTTAGTTGGCTTCTCTAAATTTTTCTATGCGTGAGTGGGTTGTTTGTCTCTTTGTTGCCCAGCGACACAGAGACAAACTGGCCACCTGTCCAGGGTGTACCCGGCCTCTCGCTCATTGACAGCTGGAGATAGGCACCAGCACCCCTCGCGACCCCACTTGGGATTAAGCTTGTTAGAAGATGGATAGAAGAGTATCAAAAAAATTTGAACATACCTTCATTTGATACAGCTAGAAACCACCAATCAGGCTTGACATCTGGGTGAGGTGATGGACTCAGACCTGAACCTTCAGAGGCACATAAAGACAGCATCAAAATCCGCCCTCTATCACCTAAAGGAATTATCCAGGACTAAAGGACTATGTCTCAGCAGGACTTTGAAAAACTAATTCATACATTCATATTTACTGTAGTAGAATTACTGAATCCAGAGTGCTACTTCCTACGTCCACACTGAAACTAAGAATGTGGAGCACACCACCCAAGTTCTATAGTCAGCACAAAGGCTCCCCTTATATCAGAGAATAGACTTTGAAACACTTCTGTCAGTATAAAAATCACTTAATGGCTTAGCACAAAAACACTTAAGACCACCCAGACTTCTCAGCTTTTGTATCCAAACTCCTCTGCATACCAAGAACCAAACAAAGGGAAGCAGTTTTTATTTTTTTTTTGCTCATCTATTCTAGAATAAACTTCCAAAAAACTGTATAAGTCCTGATACCCTAAGTTAAATCAAGATTAAAAATGTATATGTTTAGGTTGGCCTTTGACAGTGTTAGGGTGTTCCAACCGTTGCATTTCCGACTTCTCTCGAGTGGTGCCCGACTTTACATGAGTGAAAAAAGTGAATGGAGTTGTTGTGGTGGAAGGTTTGCAAGCAAGTTTGGTTGTGGCCGGTGTTTCTGAAGCATCTTGCTAACAAGTTAGCAACTTAGTGCTAGTAGGTTCCCAATGGGAAATTACATTTGATTGACAGATGAACGTTGATATATGATTGGCCGAATTTAGGTGTACAAGCTGACGTATAACAAACTGGCCTGAATAAAATAACAAATTTTAAGATTTTTTTTAATAGAAATTCTCTTTTGGGACAATATAGTCTGATAAAGAGTACATTTATATACATGTTTAAGCCAGAGTGATTAAATATGACTTCCCTACGACTTCTGGTCTACTCTCCTTCGGTTTTTATTCTTAAATTGTTTTGACCAATTGTGTATTTTTAATAATATAATTTTCGTCTTCTTCTTATTATTATATATTTGAACTATTTCTTCTGCATTGAGTTTGTGTTGCAGGGGCATAAAGACGACTATCTGTATTGCCTTAATGCCACTGCAATTTACCTTTGTTTTCCATGTTCCTTAATGTGCTTTGTCCCTATTCAAATAAATAAATAAATATATAAAATTTCATGTGAAGCACTTAAATTGTCATGCAACTGAAATGTGTTGCACAACAAACTTACCTCACCTGTGATCAAAATATTTATCTTAGATTATATTCAAAAATAAATATGTATACAAAACATTAAAATAATAGAGACATTTGTTTTTTCATTACTTCTTAATTTCGTTATCTAGAATATTTGTTGTATCTAACTGAGGTAGTTGAGGCACAATACACAAGAAGCCTTGCAAGACAGACTAATGCTATGAACCATATGCATACCAGCAACGAAAGGATTTCAAGGGTGAGTGGAAACAGGTTTGGACCGATTATATTATTTTGGATACAAGGCCAAAAATAATTTTATTTTTTTTTAAAAGCACTGGAGTAGGAAGAATTTTTTTTTAGGTTTTTGAGGATATTTAAAAAAAAAAAATCCAGCTAATTCAGGACACAATAAAGGGCTTCAAAAAATGCTAAACTGCAATCATGTGGTTGTTTTTTTGTTTAGTTATTTTCTATTTCACCATATTGTTAAGAAACAGTAGTCAGTGTTATGGACAGACCTTCTTGGTAAAATAAATTCTTGTTTTTAAGAATATAGTCTCATCAAAGCTTTAATTGATTGATAAGCTCCTTTAACTTTAGATGAATTACAAGTAATAACTTGCATCCCTAAATAAGAGCAAAATACAAAGTTGGATCAATTTCTGGGCTGTAAAAGGGGATTTGGGAATAAAATACACAATCTAAGAGGCACCTACCAAAGAACTTGTTCACATTTGTGTACATATAGAAACAAAAAATGCTCTTGCAAGAAAATATTACAATGTGATGTGGAATTTTTCATCTTACAGATAAAACCACAAAGCAATATAAAGGAAAACCCAGCAGGTGTGGCCACACCAAACTGCTGTGTCAAATATGCTTTGTGATGATGTACTCCAAACTGAAACTTTTTATAATGTAAAATACATATAGAAATACAAACTAAAATATGAAAAATTACATTATTTGCAATTTTGTAACTGTTTACAATGCATCAGACTCACTAAACAAATAGGTTGTATTCAATTTGCACCTTGTAAGACTAATTCAGATGTTTCTTATCTGCCAATTACCAGCATCTAAGTATTTTTTCTATAATAAATAGTTTTGTTGAAGTTCTAATAATTTCGTCTTGCCCATTTTAAAAAAAAGTGCATTCAAACAAAGTTTGCCTTCTCCATTTAACCACTCACCCTTGAATAGCAATAGGCAATTTACAGTTCCTTAAGGGGAGCAATCATGGTTTCAGTGTCGTGCATGAATGCGTTCAATGAACAGCGTTCACTGAACATGATCATATTTTTAGGGAACGATTAACTAAATGGACTAGTTTTAGTAATTAACGTAAACAAGAGCGATGTTCACTCTGAGAATAATGAGCGACACACACAGCTCACGTTTGCGTTCAACTGATAACTGTCTCATAAAATGATAAAGAGGCATTTAGGTACAGTCCACAAGAAGTTTCAAAAGAATCTGAAGACAGGTCAGGCAAACTGATCAGAACAGTGACATGTAGGCCCAAAGATCCAAAGACAGAGCGAGTCAGAATCAGGCAATCAGAACACAAACAATAACGCTAGAAAACTTTCAGACCAAAGACTCTAAAATAACCTGGCACCTGATGACTGGGAGTGAGCAGTTTAAAGTGAAGATGGAACAGGTGGACATGATGAGCGGTAATGAGAAACTGGGCGGAGCTAGGCAGGAGAATAAAATGAGTAATCAAGCCAGTCATCAATGCCAAGATCATGACAATAACGACACTTTTCATTGGATATCATCCGGCTTTAATGGCACTTATTATGGCAAACAGCATAGCAGACCAGCATGTCTACTGCTAGTACTAGACTGTGTGTGACTCAGACTCATCTCCTGGTATTTCTGAGTTTTGCAGAGAGCTTGGTAGACTTTTATGATCTAAAAAGGAACAAACAAATTTACAAATGCAGAGGTAAATTTACAAACAAATTTACCTCTGCATTTAACCCATCCTCTTGGGAAGCAATCAGCTGCCATTGAGCGGTGCCCGTGGAACAGTGTGGGGTTAAGGGTCTCAGAGTGGCAGTCTGTGGGAGTGGGGCTTGAACTCAGAACCTCTGGATTCCAAGTGCAATGCTGTAACCACTAGGCCGCCAATCCCTTGCATGGGCCAAGGGTCTTGCTGAGGGACCCAGAATGGCAGTCTGTCAGAAATAAACCACGTGTTTGCAGCCTTCTTCAAGATGCAAGTGCTCTTGTCTAACCGCAAGGCCGTCACTCCCAAACAGCATGCTTAACTTCTGAGATAAACTTGGCCCTGAAAAGTGATAACATATTTGATGGATTTGCGCTGTAAAGTAGCAGCAGGCATTCAATCAAATGTTTTAATATTTAAAAAATAATTACGTACATTCAATATAGAAAATATAAGTGAGGAAACACGGAGAACCAAGTATCTATTCTCCCCACCGAATAACCCTAGGGTTTCAGAACATAACCTTTGTGGGCTATGAATGTGCATTGTGATTTCTAAGAAAAGTTGTTCTTTCAAACTTCAAAGCTTTCTTGTTACTTTGATTCTTTAAACCTCCCCCAGCATTCAACTGCCAGAAAAATATACAGAGCTGCAGTCTATAAAACCAAGAAAAAAACAATGCTCACGTAATGGAAAACTATTACAACTGAATTTTAAAAGTTTATCTATATAGTGCCAATTTTTATCAAGTCATCTAAAGACCCTTTACATAGATAATCATTCAAATCCTACATGGTTTAAACTTTCCTTCAAAGGAAACGCGTCATTGCATTTGTTGCTGCTTTTTTCTTTACCAATCACACTCAGCATAGCACTGCAGTCAGAATCAGGTATGGAAGATAAAATATATAAAAAAAGGTAAAATGGCCTGTATATATCTATAGCGCTTTTTCGAGTCTTTGGAGACCTGGCCAAAGCACTTTACACTACATTTAGTCACACGCACATATCCCAGTAGGCAATGCGAGGAAGGTGAGTTTTGCTTAAGGACATGATCACAAAAGGGCTTGAACTGAAAACCCTTTGGTTGCAGGACAAACTTCTGCATCTGACGCTACTGTTGCCCTAATATACCCTACCTCTGTTCTGCTACATTGATTTTACCCTCGCGGATCATTAAAAAACAAAAATAAAACAGACTACACTAAATAATACATCCACTTCTGTGCTCCTGCCGTGCCGACGTGTCATCGCTGATGTCTTGGAATCCTGATACATCACAGATTCAAACATTTCTATTAAGTTTTACAATTACTCAAAACATGAAATTAAGTTAATCACGGTGCTCCTTTGCAAACATTTTTTAAAATTGATATATTTGAAACCCACAAAAAAAAAACATTTTCCTGCTTTAGCATCTGTGCACAATTTACATCACCTGATCTGTAAGTCTATTGTGAGGAAAATTATCACTGATGATGTGTGAGCCTTTTACACCACATTACCTAGTCTCTCAGGACTAAAGGCCAATTTTTACTTCTAACGCATAGCCTCTGCAACCGTCAAATCTGTCTCTGTGCGCGACCACGCCCCCCACGCAGAGGTTCTGCAACCATCGTTGCGCACCTAAAAAAAAATCCTGACTAGACGTCGGATGGTCGCAAACCAGCGCAGACCTCAAGCGGAAGTGCGCAGACAAAAAGCAGCTGTGATTGGTCCTTGGTATGCCTTTCCGGCTGTCTGTGTGATCGTCCTTCTCGGTTCGTTGCCGTTGAGGAATAACAACAGTGGATACTTTAGATCCAAGTATCTTTTCTCCCCACTGTATAACCGTAGGGTTTCAGAACATAACCTTTGTGGGCTATGAATGTGCATTGTGATTTCTAAGAAAAGTTGTTCTTTCAAACTTCAAAGCTTTCTTGTTACTTAAATGTCTTAAACCTCCCCCAGCATTCAACTGCCAGAAAAATATACAGAGCAGCTGTCTATAGAACCAAGAAAAAAACAATGCTCACATAATGGAAAACTATTACAACTCAATTTTAAAAGTTTATCTATATAGTGCCAATTGTTATCAAGTCATCTCAAGACCCTTTACATAGATAATCATTCAAATCCTACATGGTTTAAACTTTCCTTCAAAGGAAACGCGTCATTGCATTTGTTGCTGTTGTGCTGCTTTTTTCTATACCAAATAAAAGAATAAGTCTTGTATTCTAGTATTTTAGAGTTCATAGGTTTGATACCTAAATGCTGTCTTAAAATAAACATGTGATATTTTATGGTAATGCTTGGATACATCAGAGATGGGGAAAAAACTGAGTAGTGCGCATTCGCAGAACCTGTCACTGCGCGCATCCCTTTTAGAGAGATGCAAAGAGCTCAAAAGACATGATGCAACTAAAACCAAACCCTCAGAAGTCACACCTGGAGATAAACCAGCTGCTGAAGAGCTGTGATGCAAGCAAGCCAGCCCTCAAACGTTATGCCACACATAAACCCAGCATACCAATACTGAATGTTCCCTTTGCCCTGTGGCTGCCAGTCTTAAAGGTAGAGAAGCTGCCTTCAGGTGAAGTCCTTTGAAGTCAGATCCCAGGCGAAGTGAGACTACTTCTGCCACTCAGAACCTCTGATTGCAGTGTAACCATTCTCAATCCTGCCTGCTGTGAAGCGGATGAGAAAACTGGAGTTTTCACCACTGGTTGACTGAAATATGCTGCTAATGCCACTGAGATGACATCAGTCCTGCTTTGAGAGCCTGGGCTGCAGTGTTGAATTGTTAAGCTCACGTCAGTGAGGACACCCTGTCATCGCCATAATTATCAAATCTATTAATCCTATCAAATTCCCTTGTTGTTTGCCAGCACTACAGTATTTAGCGGTTTTTGATGTTCTTTAAATCATCTGTTCTGAGATCAGAATAATGTGGAGATCATAATCTCCACATTAGACTTATAGCAGATTGGCAGCACCTATCTTCAAAAACACTGAAGGACCTAAGCTTCCTTAAGAAGTATAGTCTGCTCTGTCCCTTACTGTGGAGGACTGCACATTTGTGGCTCTTTAGTCAAGTTTGCTGTCCAAGTGAACACAAAGGTATTTATAGTCCTCCATCACCTCCACTTCTTCTCCCATGATATTAAGATAATTCAGCTTATGCATGATTCTTCTGAAATCTACCATAATCTCCTTTACATGGTTTACATTCAGGAACAAATGAATGTGTCCACACCATGCCACAAAGTGGTTTATCAACTCTCTCTACTCAGTTTTTCCCTATCTGATGAATCCAGATTGTAGTGTTATCTGCAGATGACACAAGTACAAAGTAAAAAGGGATGGTGAGAGTACAGTCCCCTGTGGTGCTCCTTTACTCTTACAGCCCGTCAGGTAGTCTTTGATCCAGGTTGATGCCTCCCCCTGAGTCTTTAAGAGAAAACTCTGACAAAGTATTTGAACTGATTTGTGATAAATGCGCTGTAGAAATCAAAGAACGTTATCCTCACAGTGCTTTCAGCCTCAGGGGCATAAGAAAATTATATTGAGCTTATTTCTGAACTGAACCTATCAAAGAATTCATATAGTTCACTGGCTCTGTCGAGACTTCCATCTGTGTGGTCCTCTCTGCTTTAAGCTTGTGATCTTCATTCCTGACCACATATCTGATATCAGTAAGCGATAAAGCTTACTCTCCAGCCTCTTCCTGTGTGCCTCATTTCTTTTTTTTTTTTTTATCTTGACCTAATCGGCTTCTGTATACTCAATAATTCTTTCAGATCAAGAGTGATCCAGGTTTCATCTTTCAGGAAGCATGTCACTATATTGGTGGCGACAGTGTTATCTACACAGAAGTTTATGTAGTCGGTCACTTGCTCAGTCACTGTACTGATGTTCACTCCATGTTGCGTCCCAGTCTACAGTCTCAAAATGCAGGGCTTCTTCAATTTTGTTTGACCGTCTTCTAACAGTTCTTTGTAATGGAGGTCGTCTGTCATTAAGGGGCTTACAGAGAAAAACAAGATCATGATCTGAATCGCCAAATGGAGGTTTTACGTCTGAGATGTACAAGTCCTTGGCATTTGCATAAAGCATGAGTAAAGCTTTCTTTTCTCTTGCTCAGCAACTGTCAAACTGTCTCAGCCTCTATGGTGTGGCTGACAGTGAGGTGCGATTAAAATCACCAGTTGTAGCCACAAATGCATTTTGCTATTGTGTCTGTGGTTTAGCAACAACAGAACTGTTGATATCACACACAGGTTCAGCAAAAGCAGAATGTTGAATGTAAATGGATACCAAAAGGACACTAGTACACTCAAATAATATGGGCAAATGATATGGTGTTTAAATCCTACCATAATTGTGGCAAGTATAAAGGAACCCATGGAAGCGTCAATGACAATCCACCCAAGCGCTCAAAAACTCATGTACCGACATATACAACCTCTTTGCTTGTGCGTGCTCGTGATGTCCCTTCTGCTCTCCTGCACTTTCCAGTGGTTCACTCGCTCACAGTAATACTTCTGGACAGTGCATCTGGTACCTAGGCCTTCAGTGGGCACCCCTCTACTTAAAAATGTTATAGCACTTCTATTATATATATATATATATATATATATATATATATATATATATATATATATATAATAGAAGTGCTATAACATTTTTCATACAAAAACTGAACATTAGTGTAAATCTAAACTTTAACAAGTAAAAAAAAAAAAAAAAAAAAGAAAAAAAAAAAAAAAAAAAAAAAGGATAAATACAAGAAATAATAATAGCACTGATAAATTAAAGCTTATTGCCACTAACAGCACATTCTCTACCAACAAAATCCCGAACCACAATCGGGACAAACAGGTCAGTTCCGAGGTATCAACAGAAACTTTTTTACATGGGGCAGGATTACCAGCCTAGTCTATGTTCAATACTGGTGTTGAAACTTCCCTCACATAGGACTACAACACAAAGTACATGCTTTACTGGAGTTTTTTGTTTTATTCTTCTGTACTAAGCCAGTTGCTAAGGCACAAAAGTATAACCTCAGAAGTGTCCCGCGCATATTTCAACAAAAGAACTCTCTTCCATTTTCATTATTTCATTGCAAAGCATGTGAATGTAGCATCCACTTCTCATCTATATGTGCCATAACTCCTACGTAGGTATGAATACATATGAATACGGTATGAATACGTCCAGTAGGTATGAATTATGTCCAGTAGTCCGCTGTGAGAGCAACTTCAGGTGCATACTGTAAAGTTGCGGCTTTTTCAGTTCTCCCTTTTCCATACAACTAATTTATTCTATGGCTGACGGTGCATCTTGATGGCATTTCATAACCACTGTCTTTCACAATACTAAGCTGTCTAGAGTCTGTAGCTATCCACTTCTCTATAGCCATGGTTATCTTTCTTGCTTTTGTTTATCTGTATTTCTCCAAAACACTCCATTAACTGTGTTTTGACTAAGCTTCTCTCCACTTCCACAATCATTGAATTCTTTGGTGATAGTTTGAGCTCGTGTTGCTGCGCTGATAAGAAAATTCACCAGCAGTGGTTAGAAATACATTGTTTCTAGCATATCCACCGCCTGGAATAACTTTAAACTGAAAACGTACATTTAAAAGTTCAGTAGCTTCACCCTTCTCCATGTCTGCTTTGGTTTTTCTGCATTCTGCTTTTTCCATTCCCGGCAGTTTAGCCAGCAGGTGGGTCTGGATCCGCACCCGCTAATTCATGACCTCTGCTCTACTCTATAACCACAGCTCCGCCCCATTTACAACAGTAGCCTTTCAGATTAAATATGCATCCAATTACCAGACAAAATAGAGCTCTTACCAGAGATGCTGATTATTTTTAAACAAAATCAATCCTCCTGTCTTTTTGCAGAATTCCTAGTATCTCCATTTGGTACCAAATTATCTTTGATGGAATAGCTAAAGCTAACAGGTATAAAAACAAACGAGGGGAATATTCCCATTTAAACATGCTTGTGTTGCCAGGGAAAGATGTCTGCTTTCTGTATTATGGAGTGCTGCAATTTGACAGTTTCTTCACTCATCAAGGTAAATCACTAGCGGGTCCTAGTGCTGCTGTTCTTGAGATGCATGGTGTTCACTTCCTGTTTTGACTGCTGAGCTGCATTGTTGTTCAGGCTATGTCCGTCTGAATGAAGTTTTTTTTCTGCGATATCTGTGTATCTAAGTAACTGTCCAGAAGAACTTTTAAACATAGTACCTTAAGCTGCACTTTTCTACTAAGGACTGAAAAACTAGTGATTGATGAAAATTGAAAATAGAGATCTCTCTCCTATCCTAGCTTCTCTTCATTCACTTCCTGTTAAATCTAGAAAAGAATTTAAAATCCTCCTTCTCACATATAAAGCCTTAAATGGCCAAGCTCCATCTTATATGAGAGATCTGATCAGTCCTTATGCTCCTAACAGAGCACTTCGCTCTTAATCTCCAGGTTTACTAGTAGTAGAAAAGGAGGCAGACTTTTAGTATCAGGCTCCTCTCCTGTGGAACCAACTACAGTACCAGTTTTAGTCCATGAGGCAATATTTTCTGAAAATGTTTAGAAACCTATCCAGGAGTCTTTGTCAGGTCTTTTGACTTACAGAAAGACGCCTGGTTTTTAAGGGATTGTGTTAACTAAGGGCAGATGTTAAATATTAGAACATTATATATTCTAATGTTATATGATATGGAATTATGATCCCCATCAGTTGTAAGATGCAATTAGGAGCAAAACTAATTATAATCTATGCTTTAAATGCTGAACATAATGAAAATGGAGGGGCAAAAAACTGATAGTAATGCACAAGAATCTTACATTTTGCCTGTATATTTGAGGAACTTCTCTTTGTGGTTTCAATTTAAAACATTTTACAAAAATGAGTTGCATATTTAATTTCTTTCTTACTCTGACTACCTGAGTATTCTCATGGGCATGGGCCGACCATAGATAGATTATATGATGCCAAAAAGATACAAGCAAGGAAGATCTACGAGCAGATGTGTTCTGAGGTTCTACATGCGTGGGATGGGGGTACTTGAGCATACTTGAGCTGTTTGGGGGCACGAACTCAGGTGCTCATTTTCAAATGCCATAAATTAATAGGGATAAAAACCAACTGCCAACAGCCCAATATGTTCACAAGCACTGCTTTCTCACCTCCCTTGGGTCTCCAATTCTTCCTTAAATCTCTGTAAGGTCGTATGATGAAAAAGTCAAGAAACAATGCAGTCGGGCATATTATCTTCCAGCCACATTTCTGTAAAATACAAAATACTGCGAATATTCTGACTGGGTCCATGGAAGAGCTTGGAATTTTTCTTAGAGCTTTCCTGCAAATCTCACATCAGTCAAAATTATTGATGGCAGAGGTAGCTTATTTCCTCTCTTCTCCTTGCTCCTGCTTTGCATTCTCCACACCTCCATTTCAACTCGGTTGACTTTCAGCTTTAGAGATGTCAAAGAGCTGTTCACACGTGTAAAAAAAAAAAAAAAAAAAAAAACTACCTTGAGTTATGCATCATAAGAGACATCCGAAAATGTCTCAGCAGCACTGCTTCAAACACCACAAAGCAAGGCTACTCCGAAATGCAGCCACCTCTAGCAGCACAATTCTAGAATATGTGCTGATACAAAATAAAAGTTCCACCAAGCAATCACTTGGAGACCTCTTGTACAGGCCTCCAGGTGATGCATTTAAACGTTTATTCCTAGTTTAAAACGTGTTTGTGTTACACCATACTTGCGTATGTGTAAACATAATGTAGGTTTTCAAAAAAGCAAAACATAAAAAAATTGAAAAGAAATTAAAGCTTGTGTGAAAAGCTATTACACAGGACAATAACCACTGTAATGATTGATAAAAAAAAAACAACTATCATGAATGCTGGGGTCAGCAAATATTTTTCTTAGTGCCAGAAGAGCAAATTTAAATGTGAACCTATGCAACGCAAGCAAGTACCATGGGCAGCAGCAATTTGCACTAACAAACCAAAAACACCAAGTATTACCCATGTGCATAGGCTACAATTCACCTGATTTATGTTGAGGCTCTAATTTCAGATGCTTATATGCTCCTGTTTGGGAAAAAAAAAAAAAAAACAGGTAAAGAACATCCTGTGCTAAAGTTGCTTTTGCAACATCCTTATCAACCAGCAGAAGGAAAGCCAAGCTACGTCTTCTACTTGGTGCCCTTTCTACGAAAACAATAAACAAAGCCTTAGGCTGTTTTTTCCTGAATACTCAGTAGTTCTTTAAAGTTGTGACAGCTACAAATACGATTCCTAATTAGATACTGTGTATGTTTTTATACAAGATGATATGAACTGAACTGGACTGGATGTAGAAAATGCCATGGAATGGACTTTGCAAACTGAATATACATATGACAGAAAAAGTATTTAACCCCATCCTATCCTCAATTAAAAAGCCCATGACTGCTCCAAAATATGGTAGGCCTGTTTTTTTTTCTACAAAAAAAAAGGGATTCTTTGAATGATGCTCCAAAATAGATGAAGTCTTCTCAAACTAGAAAAAACCTCTACAACTCTCCAGATTCTTTTAGCTTTTTACACAAATGCAAAAGAGTTTCTATGTATGGCTTTTTTACAGTTTAAAACCCAGAATTCAAGAGATAGAGCAGATGTTAACTGACAGAGAAAGATATGGTACATTCCAAATTGTTTACCCCTAAAATATTTTTACCCCTTTGAAAAGAAAAAAAAAAAAAAACACTGTCAGGCAAGATTCAGATGTAGGGAGACAATATTTGTGCTTGTAATGAAAGAAAAGTTAAAACAGTCCTCCATATATTTAAATGAAACATGAAGTAACCAAAAGATTGATTTTCCTATCTTTTAACGCAACGAAAGCTGCATTTGATTAGTTTGTAACTCATGTGACGCTTGGGTACGCCACGTTATTGTGGTGGGGATTGTGGTAACCAAACTTCCACCCTAATCGGTGGCGTCACTACTATCACGGAAACTAAAGAATTTATTTCCCTTTGATTCATTGAGAGATCCAACGTCTACATTCAGGTTTTGGGACCCAGAAATGTGTGTAGTCAATATTTTACTCACAATACCTCACACATGATGTCATAGTAAGTAAAGTTAATACCCACAAACAAAAGGTCAGAAGATTTGGTAGATTATTTTAACATTAAGCTGTCAAATCCATAAAGGCCAGTTTGACCTGCATGCTGGGGCAGATTTAGGAAATTTGGGGCCCTAGGCAAATACAGGCATGGGGCCCTCTAAATTGAGAACACATAAAACAGACCAATTATACAAATAAAGAAATGTTAATAGAAAAGACATACATTATTCGTTCTACGTTTTGTCCCTCCCTTATTGTCCCTTTTCTTGTTGTTTTCCTCTATATGTTTTGTACTTTTCATGCAGTCTCAAGACACTTAATATTATAAGCATTCTGACGGCATTTTAGCGAAAGGATTTTTATCAAAAACATAATTAATGTTCACAAATAAGGAATAATTGTATTAACTATACATGTAAACAGACTTTTATGGGGCCCTCAGGAACTTGGGGCCTTAGGCAACTGCCCAGTATTGCCTAATGGTAAATCCCCCCGCTCCGTGCATGAAAATACCATGCAGCTAAAAGTATTGACTTATATAGATCTCTATAAGCCTAATTGGTTAAAAAGAATGGGGACTTTTTCTCCCAACTGAAAACTTTCATTTGTATGAGATTCAATGACTCATTAATTGGCTGAAGCTACAAAAACCAAACAAAAAGTCCCAAATATAGTATATCTAATATAACTTATTAGTAAACAGCAGTTATCATTATAAAACTGTACTTCAGACCATCCACTCATTTTAGAGTAAGGTTTTGAATATTTAAAAAACAAAAACTCCATATAAAGATGAAATCTGCAGACCTTTAAACATTAAACATACCAATCATAATCTTGTCTGAAAAAAGCTATATTTGCCATCATTACAGATGGTTACTCAAATGATCTAAGACGGAAATGTAATACACGTTAGACAGTTTTTCCCAGCAAGGTCAATCACACATCAGAATGCTGCATTTTAATATTAACAGTCACTGTGAGTGTGAAGATATGGAAACAGCAGGGTGCCCCCCACCCTACCCAGTGACAATTTCCATGGATAGAAATTTCCCTACCATCTTGATTGACACAGTTTTGACACATTCTCTGGCAATCTGAGGTCTCCGGGGACCCAAGAACCGAAACCTAACTAACTAGTGAAAGTATATTTTTTGGTAGCAATAGAAAAAAACTCACTATAACATCCGAAATGATTTCAGCAGGCGTCAGTGATGCTAACCTGTTACTCGAGGTTCTAGTGGGGAAATCCCCAACAGTGTGGGCGCTAAGAGAAAACCCTTCAATTCTGCTGAGTCTGTACAACTGAAGAGCCATGCTTTTTTCCTTTTTCTAAAGTAATGTTTTATGTATTTTTATACACTTAAATCCTTCTTGCTGCAGCTCTTAATTCTGCACATTTTACTATTACAATTTTTTTTAAATATATATATATAAAATGAATACTTTATGTATAACTGTCAAAATGTATTATTACTTTAGGCTCTCTATATAGCAAAGAGCTAAATTTAATTAAATCTTAAGCTAAACAGCTTGGCAAGGTTATCCCTCAACTAAGCCACAAATCAGCGGATGTCACTTTAACATGCGCTGTGGTCCTTTTGTTGTGCAATCTTTACACCTCCTGTTGTACTCACTTTGTTTTGTTTTCAGTTTGGTTCTCACAAAAGTAAAGTAAAAATGTTCCCAATTAGTGCACAACCATTATTCTATAAGATGGGAGAAAAATCTATATAAAACATAATCTAAAAAATGAATAAAGGTATGCAATACGAAACTTTCAATTCTCCACTTCATCCCCATCACAGTTTCACCCTGTGGCCACTGGCCACAGAAAAGGGTTTTTTCGCCCCCAGAAAGTTAGTGAGGTAAGAAAGCAAAATGATTAATAGGAAAAACTGAACTGTCCATATGTGAAATTACCTTTATCACCCCACCTGTTTTTTTTCAGGAGAACCCTATAAATTAACAGCCTGTTCAGGAGATCAGCACAGTCTACTGAACTCTACAGCAAACCATCACAGAAAACTGTAGTTAAGCTATTTCAGGGGTAAAACATGGAGTACTGCTTTAGAATTGCAATCTGGATGTCTCTTCTATTGGGATTTCTTCAAGCCAAGCCAATTTGTGTTCCCTCCTCTGTTGATGTGTCGGACATCAATTTGAATGACCTTGGAATCAAGCTTCTAACTGATGAAGTTGTGTGTGTAAGTAACAAAAAAAAAGTATTATTCGTGTTTTTTTAGAATAGCTTTGAAATTATGTTTGTGTGATACAATGTGCAAAAAGAACATGGATATTAAATGGAATGTATCTTTATTGTTTCAGGCGGAAAATGTGACTTTTGTATCCCCAATGAGCATGCCGGTAAGATGATACAAACATACATGCTTTGTTTAAGATGTGCAGCCACTTTGAAATGTAATTGTATAGTATATACTTTGATTTCTCATTTTCCCATATATTTTTTATTAGATCAACTGTCCAGTAGAAGGCCTCATGGCTATTAAGGGTGGACTGGAGCATGCAAAGAAACAATGTGAAGGCGAACTAATCAGAGTTGACGAGACTCTGGATCAACTGGAATCAATTCCAGAGTTCTCTGAAATGGTGAGTCTCAAGCATCTCCTTGCTTTCTTTTGCAAACGTAAAATATATACCAGTCAGGACTAAGCTAGTTTTCTCTTCCGACAGAAAACATCCTTAAACTACACCAGGAATGGGGAGGAAACACGAAAGCAGTTTGCCGGGTTTTTGAAGGACTTTGAAAATTTCTTTCAGCGTCTCAATTCCAAAATCTAGCTCAATGGGATTTGTCGGATCCTCTCTGATGTTCAATACTACGCTGCACTAAAATGTGATTGAATGTAAAAGGTTTAAAACACTTCTAGAAGTTCTCAAACTATATATTATTTATTAAATATTTAAACAGTGTGCAAAATTTGTTATGCAAGTAATGTATTTATTTAAATAAATTTGTAAAAACACTTAACATTGGATTGTGTATAATTATTTTTGCAAAAGTGCACTCAATATACCGGTAAGTAAAAAATGCAAATCAGTTAATTATATTGCCAAAAAACAAACGGTTACTCTTTTTCCAAGTCAAAATCTGATATATCATTTGATCAGAATTCAATTTCAGTAAAAGTTATTGTAGACTTAAGTGAGATCCGCTTTGTCTCAAAAATAAGTTGAAAAGCAGAAATCGTTTAAATATTTCAGTTTTTTAGAGTTTAAAATTATTAGATAATGATAGAAATGGTTAGCACTTCTATCTTGATAAAAAAAAAAAAAGAAATGGGTGTTTGACATGCCTGCATTTCAGGTTATCCTCTCTATGACGAGCCTTTTTAATCAAAACCAATTCTAAAAGGTTTCATTATCTGTGTAGTTTGCACTGCATTGAGAAGCAAACACTGTGGTGGAAAGTTCCCAAAATGTGCTTTAGTTTCTTAGAGAAACTGACATTTTTCCCTTTAATTAAATCCACCACAGTAAATTTGCATAGCATATAATGGAAAAGGCCTCAGAGTTTTCCATCAAGCTGTCAATATTTCTTAAATGCTAGTTGACAAAAATCATCAAACAGCGGAAACAGTTTGACTAATATCAGGTTAGTAGTGCGGTTTGCATATAAGCAGATACCTGTACAAGAAACCACTGTTAACAACAAATGCACCTATATTTTAAAAAATCTACACCCCATAGTCAAGTACATTTCTGTAGCATGATAGGGTTTAAAGAATATGACAAGCTTTTTGTTTAACTAAAAAGAAAAGGGTTAAGAGTTTTGTTTTTTCTCTCCTCATCCCAAAACCTAAAGTAGAAACCTTGAGAGGATGATTGTGTAAGATAACAACACCAAGGAAAAAAAATACAACACATCGCACTTAAGAATGTGTGAATCTCCCAGAAGAAATGAAGATAAACTACTTAATATTTTTTCAAAGGCGTTAACTGATCTCTAAACAGACCAAAAGAAAAGGCTTAAAAAGACCAAACAGATTCAGAATTTTTTTTTTTTTTTTTTGCAATTGCACAAAATACAGGCAGACAGGAAGAACTACAAAACACAGGTACACCCTTGGGTAGGGGGTGCGTTTCATGAAGCAGGTTTACTGAAAACTTTTCTAAACCTCAAATATGGGAAACTGAGTTTTCTGTTTCACAATGAGAATTTCCTCAACCTCTGTTTCAGTCGTCGTAGTAACGTTCTCCCCAGAGCTAACCTTGTCAGGAGCAGGTTTACTTCATTTAAGTCAGAGTGTCTTCTGTCTCCGCTCCCCTTACAGCTAATCACGCTGATTTATTTCCTGATTTAGTCACATTTTTGTCATGGTTTTGTGGATAAAAAAAAAAAAAATTAATAATAATTAAACAATCATCGCATGTTCGTTTGACGAGAATCTTAAAGAATGATCAACACTGACAGAGAATAAAATATTTATAGGGAGATGATTGTAAAACTCAGTTGACAGGATATGAGATTTATTTGTTGGTTTGTTTAATATGAGCCTGGCAGCTCAGTGGCACAGCAAGAAGGTTCCGGGTTCGATTCCCGGCCCGGGGTCTTTCTGCATGGAATTTGCATGTTCTCTTTGAGCATTCATGGGTTCTCTCCGGGTATTCCGGATTCCTCTCACAGTCCAAAAAAATGACTGTTTGGATAAGTGGCTTCTATAAATTCCCCTATATAAAGTGGTATAAGTGTGTGTGAATGGTTGTTTGTCCTGTTTATCTCTGTGTTGCCCTGCAATGGACCGACGACCTGTCCAGGGTGTACCCCGCCTCTCGTCCGTAGACAGCTGGAGACCCCGCTTGGGATAAGTGTGACGGAAAATGGAATAATATGAGCGACATACGGATAATTTATTTATTGTTACAGTAGCTACATGAACTACTTTTTAATTTTCAGATTACTGTATTTTCACGACTATAAGGTGCATATAAACATCTTTGTTTTTCCTCAAAATGTGCCGCGCGCCATATGGAAAACGAACTTCGAGAGGTAAAGAAGAATGAAAAGCTGGCGAGCTTCCACTCCTTCTGCAGCAAACACATCGCCGACAAACGCATCCAGCCAAGCCACATCACCAACATGGACGAGGTGCCGCTCACTTTCGACATCCCGGTGAATCACACGGTGGAGAAGAAGGGGACCAGCACTGTAGTGATACACACAACGGGGTATGAAAAGGCGTCATTTACTATTGTGCTTGGCTGCCACGCAAATGGACAGAAACTATGGTGATTTTTAAAAGAAAGACAGCCGATGTGAAAAAAAAGGTGAAACAAATTAACGCTGTGCTCGCCGTTATCCCGGGGGGTCTGACAAATGAACTTCAATTGCTCGACATCGGTGAGAACCGGCTGTTCAAAGTAAGGCTGCGAGCGGCGAGGGAGCGATGGATGACAGACAGAGACCACAGTTTCACGAGAAATGGAAGGCAGCACCGGGCAAGTTACGCCACCGTTAGCGGATGGATTGTTGATGCTTGGACTAACGTGTCTGCTGGCACTGTTGTTCAAGCTTTCGCAAAAGCCGGCATCATTTCCGAGAAGCCGCGCTGCACGGAAAGTGACTCTGACAGCGAAGAAGGGTATATTGGCATGTCTGATTTAGCGCACCCCTCTCATCCAACAGAGGATGATGACTTTGATGGGTTTGATTAATACTTTGTAATAAATACATGAATAAAGCACCAAAATACCCAGTTTTGCTCCTGCTCTATTTTTCTACCTGAAAACTTAATTCAACAGCAGCCTCTGGCCGGGTCGCCTCCGGGTTCACCACGGCGGCTGGTAGGTGTTTTTCATCTAAATAATCGAAAGTGCAGGCACCAGGATAATAAAAGCGAACATATTCTGTCGGCAGGTTTCGGGATTTTAAGGTAATTTAGGAGTGATCACAGCTCTGTCATCTGCGATGTGTCTGTCTCACGGCCAGCTCCCAGGTTTGAATAATACTTTGTATTAAATACACCTTGCAGCTATATTTGCTGTGATCAGTGGGAATAAAGTACTTAATCTTAACTTAATAATTGCAGTCAGTTCATCCAGATTATCATCCTGCCTTCTAATACTATTTCTGTCGGAGGCGCTCAGACCCCCCCATACTAGCGTTGCGCCGACAGTAGGACCCCATTCAACAGCAGCCTCTGGGCCGGGTCGCCTCCGGGTTCACCGCGGCGGCTGGTAGGTGTTTTTCATCTAAATAATCGAAAGTGCAGGCACCAGGATAATAAAAGCGAACATATTCTGTCGGCAGGTTTCGGGATTTTACGTTAATTTATGCGTCAAACTGTTTCAAAGGAGTGATCACAGCCCTGTGTCATCAGCGATGTGTCTCTCACGGCCAGCTCCCAGGTTTGAATAATACTTTGTATTAAATACACCTTGCAGCTATATTTGCTGTGATCAGTGGGAATAAAGTACTTAATCTTAACTTAATCATTGCAGTCAGTTCATCCAGATTATTATCCTGCCTTCTAATACTATTTCTGTTGGAGGCGCTCAGACCCTCCCATACCAGCGGTGCGCCGACAGTAGGAATCCCTTCAACAGCAATTTAGTAGAGGACATGTACCTGTATATAAAAAACGTGCCCTATAGTCAGGTGCGCCTTATGTGTGTGTTAAATACAGAAATGGGACACATAACTGAGACTGCGCCTTTTAGTACGGTGCGCCTTATGGTTGTGAAAATACGGTACACAAATAGATTCATTAATTCCACAGGGGGAAAAGGAATTAATTTAGGGTTAGAATTAATTCAGTGATAACCTACTGAACCTATTAGCACAATCTTTGTGCTAATAGGTTTGTATTTACTGTGTAATGGAAGACTGAATCAACATGAAGAGGAAACCATGAAATATTGAACATTCTATCAATTAGAATGTTTTTAGACTTCATCTTAACCAGCTGCCAGATGATTTCACCTAAATAGCTCCATTAATCAACTAACAGTCACGAAATAATCCCGTAATATTATCGCTGTCACCACAGTATATGGCAAGCCATGGGGTTAAGTTGAACCAGGGGCAAGAATGTACTGGTCAAGTGAGGATGGCCTAAGACTTGGAATAATTGCAAATGCCATGTCTGCAAACAGATAGGAGCAAATTATAAGATACCTGCACTTTGTGGATAACTTGGCTTACCGCCCAGCAAACACAGATAGGGTTTCCAGAATAAGAGCCTTCCTAAGTGCGTCTCAGGAGACATTCAAGGCAGCAGCAGCAGATCCTGAGGAATTTCAGTCACTTCAGTCAGCTATGAGTGTCATTGGTTCTAAAGTTTGTGCTTATATAATGTTAATATTTCAACAAGATATGTTGAACTAATTTTCAAAGCATAAAATTAAACAATTGTTTTTTTTTTATATTTACGTACATATTTTTTTTTTCTTTGCTGCTTTTTTTTTTTTTTTTTGCCATGTAATTTCATAAAGTTTTCTCTTGAGTTCTGAGGCACATGTAGTCCACTCCATTTGACATATCTGTGACTTCATAAAATAACATTATTTTTGGAAAAAAA
>NW_015151300.1:64504-65961 GCF_000732505.1 Cyprinodon variegatus | reverse complement strand
TTTAAGTGAGAAAGTCCACCTGAAAACTTAATAATTGCAGTCAGTTCATGTAGATTATCATCCTGCCTATACTATTTCTGTCGGAGCCGCTCAGACCCCCACATACCAGCGGTGCACCGACAGAAGAAATCCCTTCATCAGCAGCCTCTAGGCCGGGTAGCCTCCGGGTTCACGCGGTGGCTGGCAGGTGTTTTTCATCTAAATAATTTAAACTGCAGGCACCAGGATACCGGCAATAAAAGTGAACATATTCCGTCGGCAGGTTTCAGTAGCTCTACTCGTGTCTGAAGTACCTTTCCCTGTAATGGCATTTTTTTCTCTGTATTTGTATTATTTCACAAAACATTGATTTGATTGGCATTTATCAGACTGAATTGTTTTGTTTTATGTACCAAATACTTGCTGGAATAACGTTATAACAGTAAAAATATAACACCATTTCATTAATGTATCATAAACAGCCCATTCATCATAAGTATAATTATTAGTATTCATCTACCAAATAAAAAAGGTCTTAATTTGTCATTATCTAGAAACTAACAGGAGGTGAAATGCAGCAAAGGATAAGGCAGCCTACAGGATAGTCCATGAAACTTCATCCAGCTCCATTTGTGATGAGGACAGTTAGTGTAGTGACAAGCGAAGAACAGACATGCTGATGATGAGGCAGATACAGTCAGTCAGGATGCAGAAAGTGAGGGTGATGAGGGCCAGGATACAGAGGATGGTCAGCATGATCAGGAGGCTGTGGGCAAAGGGCACCTGACCATACTGAGGCCCATAGAAATATCTGGAAAATCCAAGCAATGGCTGAGACTTGCCTCCTTTTCTAGGAGAGTAATTGAGTGTGGAGGGAAGAGATCCTATAGATTGTTTCAGAAATCCCTTTTCCAGCTCATCTCATTGATGACATAGTGAAAAACACCAACTTGTATGCTCTCCAGAAAGGGAAAGGAAATCTGGCAGTGACAGGAGAGGAAATGCAGATATATATTTAGGGATCAACTTAACCATGGGGTTAAGTTGAACCAGGGGCAAGAATGTACTGGTCAAGTGAGGATGGCCTAAGACTTGGAATAATTGCAAATGCCATGTCTGTAAACAGACGGGAGAAAATTCTAAGATACCTGCACTTTGTGGATAACTTGGCTTACCGCCCAGCAAACACAGATAGGGTTTCCAGAATAAGAGCCTTCCTAAGTGCGCTTCAGGAGACATTCAAGGCAGCAGCAGCAGATCCTGAGGAATTTCAGTCATTTCAGTCAGCTATGAGTGTCATTGGTTCTAAACTTTGTGCTTATATAGTGTTAATATTTCAACAAGATATGTTGAAATAATTTTCAAAGCATAAAATTATACAAATTTATATTTACAACAGAATACAAGATTTTTTTTTCTTTGCTTTTTTTTTTTTTTTTTTTTTTTTACAATAAATTCATAAAGTTTTCTGTTGAGTT
>NW_015151300.1:60898-62504 GCF_000732505.1 Cyprinodon variegatus | reverse complement strand
ATTAAGCAAAAATATGATCTTGACAAAAGGGATCTTTTTCATTATCTACAAATCTGACACTGTTTAGAAAAAAAAAACGATGACAGAACCTTTTACCTTTTAGAAACTTTTACCCAGACTCCGTTGTGTTCTGCATATGGGCTTGTATCCTTTACCCATCATGACAGAACACTGCGGCCAACAGACAAGCCCCGCGGAAACATCCTCAGAAGCTTTCTGCAGAGTTTTCCGTTTCTTCAAAGAGTCCATAGACGAACTTCATACCATAACTCCACTCCGTGAACGGATATCTTCAGCCAGTGTAATCCTCACCGAACTCAAGAAATATCCAGACCTCAACATTACCTTCCAACAAGCCGGGTAATTGGACCAAATCAACAGTTGTATTCAGGACGCTTTCTCCGGACTATCTTTCGGTCAATCTCTACCTACCTCTGAGTCCAGGGCTTCGTCTGCTTCAGATGCTGGTTTGCCTCTGCCTTCTGCCTCTTCCAGGTGTGGGAACCGCCGCCGGGGCAAGAAAACCACTCCTTCTCTGGCGGTTCTGCCTGATGCCTCCGTCCTCCCTGTGGTCCAGCCAGCAATAGTCTGTCCATCTACTCGCCAGGTCAGTTCCGTCCGTCTCAGCTCCCACCTTTCAGATCAACAGTTAGCATCCTCAGTCAATAAACTTAAAGTTGGTTCACTAATTAAACCCCAAACAGCTAGAGCTCCACGCCAGTTTACCTGCTCTCCGTTTTTTTCAGCTCCTGTATCCGCTAGCCGTCCAGTTTCATTAGCCTCAGAAACCGCTAGCATACCGTCTCCCGTAGCCTCAGAGTCTGTTGATCTTCTGGATTCAGTTGACATATCTGCTTCGTTAGTTTCTGAACCTGGTAGTGTCTCGGTTTCCCTAGCTTCAGAACCAGTAATTAGTTCTGGAGCTCTAATTTTTCCAGCCCGTTTGCTGTTCAGATTCCCCAGCGTCAGGACCCGGAAGTAGAACCGTACTTCCTGTTTCAGAGACCATTAGCTTTTCTCCGTCTCCGGCCTCAGAACCCTTCACAGTCAGGGCTCCCCACATTCAGAAGTCAGACCTCTGGGATTTTTATTATGGGGATAGAGACGATCTCTTCCCCCTTATGCCACCTCATTATTCTCTCAGTCAGCCAGAACAAACGTTACCATCCATTTACAATCCTGCTAGACTAGACCCAGAACCAGTTAATTTTGCGTCCAAACCCATTTACACACCAGTTAACCTTTTTCCAAGATCAGTCTGTCAACCCAAACCCTTTAAACCTGTTTCCATTGAACCCCGACTTAAGAAACGGCGTCGCCGTAAGCCAGCTCTGAGCCATCTAGAAACCCCCGAGCCAGTTCTTAGCCGTCTAGAGACCCCTGAGTCAGCTCTGTGCCGTCTGGAGACCCCTGAGTTGGCTCTGTGCCGTCCAGAGACCCCTGAGCAGACTTTAAAAGAGGTGTCAGAATTCGGGGTGTGTGGTTTTATGCCTCCTAGGGTCTCTCTGCAGGCACCTCAGACCGCCAAGGACCCTCTGCAGGCACTTCAAGCCACCTCAGAGACTGAACATGTGCCTCCATGGGCGGTTTCCTCCTTGCTGGTTTT
>NW_015151300.1:57176-58430 GCF_000732505.1 Cyprinodon variegatus | reverse complement strand
ATCCTTTACCCATCATGACACATGTAGTCCACTCTATTTGACATCTAACTTCGTGAAATAACATTATTTTTTGAAAAAAAAAAGTTTAACATTTTTTTTTATGTTGTAATAAGCATAAAAACCCTAAGGCTTTCATAATTTATGCATGAGAGGATCAGAATCTACCTGCTAAGACCCCGGGATTCCCTCCCAGAAATACACAAAATCTTGTTGGAATACGGAATATTTTCAGGTTACAAACTGAATTCCCATAAACCTCAGGTCTTGACATTAAAATATTCACCCAACAATCTTGACAAAGAAAACTTCAAAATAAATTGGGACGTGGATTCAATTACGTACTTGGTAGTGACCATTCCTTAAGATCCAATGAATTTTATCTCAGCAAATTATGACCCATTAGTGACTAAAATAAAAAAATGAAATACATGTATCCAGACGGAACCTACTGCCTTATCTGGGTTTCATGCAACGGTTAGAAACTATCATAATGACGATATTACCAAAACCACACTACGGTACTTTTTTCAAACACCACCAGCAGAACCAACCAAAACTATACTCCAACATAAATCTTCAAAAAGAAGATTTTACAGCAGAGTAAAAGTAAAAGAGGACTTTCACTCCCAAACATGAGTAACTATTAAAAAGCAGGGTAAATTAATCCATCAATAGAGATGCTGATGAAGGTTCTCAGTCATCCAGGTCATAGTCATTCCGTAAAAATTCAAAAAATATCCACTGGACTTGGTTTTCAAGATATTTTCCGTAAAAATTCAAAAAATATCCACTGGACTTGGTTTTCAAGATTTGAAGACGTTTCGCCACCTCTCCAGGAAGGATCAATAGAGATGTGTGACTCCTGCTACACAACAAAGTGGAAGGAGATTGAATGTACAAGCAATGATGTCGCCTTGCAAGCAGCAATTGGAAATAAAGACTAAATAAAAGACCTTAAAGAGCTTAATCCATGTCCAGAAACCGCAACTAACACCTGGTCAAAATTAGTAAAAGAAAATAAAGAGTACTCTTTACAAATTAGATGGATAGTATATGATCAAGACTTTACCCCAAATAAAACAGATAATACCTTTAAAAAGTGGATATAAAGACACTTGGTAAAATATAAAGGATTATATCATAAAGGACCTTTCAAGACATTAAGCAAAAATATGATCTTGACAAAAGGGATCTTTTTCATTATCTACAAATCTGACACTGTTTAGAAAAAAAAAACGATGACAGAACCTTTTA
>NW_015151300.1:40523-55252 GCF_000732505.1 Cyprinodon variegatus | reverse complement strand
ACACAAACAATAATCTTGACCTATCGTATAGTAATAAATAATATCAAAAATGTATTTCTTTTTTTTCTTTTTACATATTTTGTTAAAAGGCCAAATAAGGACTTCAAACCAAAAAAAAGTAATTTTCTGTTTTGTTTTATTTTTGGATCGGGCTTTAAAGGGTTAAAAAAGTTACACCAAATAGATGATTTTATAAAACCGGGCATACACTGTGTAATATTTACAATTGTTGCACGCAGCTACAGCTCAAATTGTACGAAGAAACAGCAGGGTTTAAAAGTTCACAGCTCACGATGCATGTTCTCACACTGTGTAGCCTTACGCTCTGACGCGACCTTACGACGGCTGACTGGATTTCATATACGTTTGATTTTCTCCTGACCTCACGATACACAACGCACGATCAGGCTGAAGTCGGCCAGATGCAAAAATTCTGGAATGACTGGCGAATCGGCCCGCCTTAAGTCTATGCCACCTTTTGTATACATAAGAGATGCACATTCTTCATGTTGTTCCTTAAAAATAAATTGAATAAAGAGAACAAAAAATCACAAATTGCTTCTTAGTAAGTACGTACGTCCATAATTTCCACCTCCCAGCCACCTACTTTTCTTCCACATCTTTCCTATAAACTCAGCTACTGCAACTACAGGTTTCTGGAGGCGACAATACGAGGTTGGAGCAAAGAAGCTGTACAAGGAAGCCAAAAACTGAGACAGAAGACAACACAGTAGCTAAACAGTGAAAATGATGACGAAAAGACGGAGGACAAGGTCCAAGAACCTGTGGCCATTTTTGGTGGAATTTTTCTTGTGCAGAGGGAAAAAAACAAGACGCAGTGCAGCTGCAGTGCAAACTTTGACTGCTACGATCATATCAGCTTATAAAACTGCGATGTCTACTTGTATGATATTGCTCTCCTATTTTTCATGGTTGTTGAGGCTCTTAGTTTGCCTAAGCCAAGTCTGCAGATATTATCGCTGCCGTTGGTTTATCTGATGACAGAGCTAGATAAATATGCTTAAATTGTTACTCTGATTGAATTATTTTTTTTAAATATGTTTTTTTTAACTTCTCTGTTAATCACAGTGATGTGATGAAATGACGTTTGAAGCTGATGTGTGATCATATTCATCTCTGCAGAGGAAACATCCATCACAAATGGAGCACTACATCACTGTGGCAGCAACATACAAAGACCACAGCCACAATAAACACGATCTCAGCAAATGAACAAGCAACTGTTGACAAGCTTATCAATGTGAAGGTCTACAGCCTTTTTCAGTGGTAGAACAGCCTGCCTTCACAGAATTGGTGACCACATTACAGCCTCAAGGAATATCCACTCATAGATGTGCATGTCACCTGCATAACCTTGTGGCAACGACCAATGCTCATGACTTAAGAATCATTAAGTCATGATTTTTTTCCCAGGCCAATCTGCAAAAAGCTTCAAAGTCCAGTTGGGCTTCATGGTTACCTTGCTTGTGCCACAGACACTATGGGGCTTCTGAAATCCTTCAAATCTATATATAAAAATAAAAAAAAAATCACTCAAGCCGAACACAGCCCTGTCTGCCTCTGCTGCACGTGAGCAGCTTTCTAGCTGTGCTGGTCTACTCTTCACACCCAAACGAAGCAGGATAGACTGTAAACTTAGAAAACCAGCTCTTGCTGATACTAAACAAAAGGATCAGAAATTGAGGTGTGACAGAAATGCTAGTATGTTGGGAAAAGTTTAAATTGTCAGTTCAAAGCCTTGTCATTATTTTTACAGATAAAATGTCTGCTTTATGTCTACATTTCTTTACAACACAATTTCATTTCTATGATTTTTCTATACCTTGTTGATCTAAGAAATGTGCCTTGAACATAGGTAAAACAGAGTTGAATAAAATGCATGCTGTTGATGATGCAATAAAACATCCATCAGTTAAAAAGTAATTAGTACCCGGAGCAGTTTTTGAGAATAGTAATTTGTACTTTTACTTGAGTATTTTTTTTTTTTTTACACCAACACTTTTACTTGTTATTGACTATAATTTAATTAGTGTAACAGTACTTGTACTTGAGTACAAATTTTCAGTACACTTTTCCCCTCTGCTAACTGGATATCATAGTGATACCCACTGCTGTGGGCTATTTTAACGTTTACTTTGGTTGTCAGTTTTCTTTCCCTCTCGTTTAACGCAGGTGAGAAAGTAGACTTCTAGGAGTCTTCTGTTAATTGTTCATGTTTGTTCTCTCTCTGTTAATGTGGTCCTGCCTCTTCCCTATATCCATGTCTTTCTGCTTTCCTTTCTGTGTCCGTTGTATACGATTTTATTCCCTGAATCTTCTAATACATTTTCAAATACTACCAAGTGGAACCTTATGGCAACGACAGCAATGGTCTGTTTGTGAAAGCAAATCTGTTGGGTTAATATCTAGATTCCAAGAGCTATACTGGCAAAACTTACATTTTTTTTCATATCATGATGATATAATTTATCATCCATTTAGAGCAAATATGAAATTCTTACAGGGAAAAATATATATAACGGTTTCTAAATGCAGCTAAATGTTTTTAACTTTCAACCAATCTGATGGTTGAATAACCTACATAATCAATTAGATACAAGAAATATATGTGTTGCTGCGCTCATACAATTATTCAATAAATGAGCAAAAAGGTTTTTTAAATAAAATTGTTTTCTCTCTCTCTCTCTCTCTCTCTCTCTCTCTCTCTCTCTCTCTCTCTATATATATATATTTTGTATTTATTATCAGGGGGGAAATTTTTGCTAGTCATTTTATCTCACTCCTTTCAACTGCACCCACATTTTAATGTTAATGTTATTTCTCAGAATTCCAACATTTACCTTTCTCATTAATTTAACAATAAACACCCTGTCACCACTTATACACACCCTTAGTAGCAGATGGAAATGCTTTTATTGGCATTAATGTAATGAAATGAAATTGACCAAAAACTAATATTTTTTTTCTTTCTTTATTTAAACAACCAGATATAACTCTGGGCCAACAATAAGTAAAATTTTTATAATCTGGCAGGTTTAACTCTTTAACATCCCCTAAAATGTTTGTATGGCCTAATATGGACTTACAGTACAGATTACAGTCTCATAACAGTGTCCTACACCATTAAAATTCAGGTAATTTCACAAAAAGTAAGCTAAAATGTAAAATATAAAAGGAAATGGAGAAAAAAATAGCAACGACAATACAAGGAAACATTCACATTTTATTTGACTACCGTAAATAGAAATGGAGGAATTATGAGAGATAACTTGTCAAGAAAGAAGTACGTGCCTTTTCATCTGGGTTTACATCTAAAGCTCTACCGTGGATATAGTGTAGTCAACACTTTGGAAGAAATCCAAAGTTCATCAAGTGGCGAGAGCGGACAGCCAAGGTAAAAGCTGATGTAAACAGGCACCGATAGGACACAATGGGACTTTAAGTGCAGAGCTTTGTCTTTTTTTTTCTGGCAGCTTAGAAGGTCGGTAAAGACAACCTTTATTTTTCCTAAATCTTTAAAATAAAAAAGCTTTACTAGACCTAGTCACCAACTGTTTTTCATATTTCGCTTTGGTTTTACATCACTTTAAGCACAGAAGATGCCATTCAATAAACTGAGGCATCAGAAATGCTGGTTCTCATAAAAATGCCCCACCCATGGCTGGAATCACAGAAAAATAGACTCCAGCTTTTTCAACAATGTAAAGCACATCTTGTGTCCTGTTGATGTAATTTCTGTGCGTATCAATATAAATATAAAACAACTGGGAAGGGGCGCTTTCAATGCAAAGCGCTTAATGCATACTGCAAAAGCAGTCGACTTGTTTTCTTCTGGACTGATTTGTTTATTTTTTTTAAATCAGCTGTAGTTGTAATGGCACAGACTTGTGCTCATTATTTAAGGAGGATGAGTATGAACATACATACTGGACATCGTCTATATGAGTAAGGTTTTTTTTTTATGTCAATTGCATTTAGTCACGAAAAACATTGTTTTAGGGTATTTTTCTTTTCTTAAATCAGAAAGTTCAGCCCCCCCACTCCAGAAAAGTAGTTATTTCAACTGATGGTTAGATAACTAAACATTAAACAAAAAAGGTCATCTTACCATCAGTTGAAAGGTCATCATCTTATGAGGTCCAGGCATCATTTATACCCTTTCAATACAATTTGTTTATAAGTGGCCTTTTTTTTAATTCTAACATAGTATTTTTCGGAGATCTGTAGTTAACAATTTGTTTTGCAATCAGTTTGGGAAGTTGGGCTTCCCCATAGATTAAGAGATGGAAATCTTTCCTCCGTGGCATAATTAGTATTTAAAATTTTTTTTGACTTTTTAACAAGTCTATGCCAACCTTATCAAAGTATTCTGATGTGCAATGCAACATTTCCACCGCCCACAGTGGATCTGGTGTTACGGGATATGATCTACACCATTAGATCTGTGTACTCATTGCTAAAAGTATAAGCACCTGTTTTGATAACATTTATCAGAGATTTATGCTGACTTTAAATCTGCAATTAGTATTATATAGATAAGGTACCAGTCCGCAATAACGGTACGTTACTCCATAATGCTGTATAAACATCTTCTATATCTAAATTTTCCTAAACCATTTTACTTTTTCATCTAAATTCCTGACAACTTACATTTTCAGAATAAGAATCAAGTTTATTGCAAAGTAGGTTTGCACTTACAAGGAATTTGACTTGGTGTTAATGGTGCAGACAATTTAGATATATATGCAGAATCTATAGCTATATACAATATAAAACATACAATATACTGTTATATACTATATACACAGTAGTGTTATTTTTCAAATTATGAAGGTGTATCAGTGTATGAGAAAGTTTGAATGGGATATTAGCTTAAACTGAAACCTGTACCATTTTAACGTGTCTGGTTAAAAGGCAGTTTTCCTCTTCATTAAGAATATTAGATAAGCCCGACTGATGCAACTAACCTATCTTTGAGCTGTCTGAAACTTACATTCATAATCAAACACGGGAGGAAAAGGCTACTTCCTTGCTCACAACCCAAAGAAATGTTCTCGACTTTGCACAGCACGCTCTTCAACGTGATAAATGGTATTTTTAAACTAATGAGTAAACTAAACCAAAATAACTGCAGTAGAATTTCTCTTTGTTTAAAATACTTTAAAACATTAGCCAACCTCTTGAGACTTTCAACTTACTGCTGTTTTAACAAATTTTAATTCTTACTGATATATCCTATTTCCATATGTTTAATCATATCAACGATAAATCGTTTTAAAGATGTTGCAGTGATGTAAAGATCTGAGGTGTCATCTCAGTGTAGGCTCAAGGAATATACCACCAAATGTCAGAAGTGGTCGGAACACACAAACCACAAATAAGTATCATGGATAAGTTGGAAACTCTAAAATTAGATATAAAGAACAGCAGTGGAACAAGTTGCAAAAAATTATGAATACTTAAAATATTAATAAAAAAACTTTCAATAACATTTAAAATGAAATGCTGATTAAACTGACAATATCACTGTTAATCTTGGATCATACAGATAATTCCAAGCCACAATATAGTGAAGAATTGCAGGAACATAATTAAAAGTCTTCTCTTACAGAAGAAGTGAGCTTTTTTAGTTAGTAATGAGCAAACGCACAGCTGAGTTAACAGCTTTAGAGCAAAAGTCAAAGTCGGCATAGTGTGTAAGAATCTCTTTTGACAGCCAACCTACTTTCGTATTTTTTTTTTCCAGCTGAGTGCTGTTCTAAAACTGGCCACTTGAGGGATTTTACCATGCTGTAGCAGAATGCAAAGAAAAAAAAATTCCAAGAGTCATATGAAGGAAAATTAATGTTGCATGTTCACAGTAATACACAACTAATTCAGCCCACCCTTTCCACCACAAAGCTTTATAAATGACAGCACCACGGGGGGTAAGCAAACACTTTAACTAAAGAACCTGCTTATCACAGGAGCAAGATTTCAAGCTGAACATGGAGCATTTAATGAAGATTGCATTTTGGATCTTTACCTTCTCTGCCACGCTATCTGGTTGTAATCCAGTCCCTAAGCTACATATGTCGGATTTTAGAATTGACTTCATGGATCGAAGTGTCACTTGTGTAAGTAATTTCTTGTGAAGTTATCTTTATTATTTTTGCTCAGGTTTTACAAGTGTTAATGTCATGCTTTCCTCTGTCTTCGCAGTACGAGGATACTTTACTCTATATTCCAAAGCCAGCAAAGGTAAGACATTTTTACCCTGCAAAATAAATAATTTTGACTAAAGCAACATTTAATATAAACTTTGATAGACATAGCTGATAACTGGATATTTAATTTCTGCTGGGGTGCTCCTCTGTGTATAAGAGAGGGAGGTTGCAGGCTTTGACTTTTTAAAAACCACATGTAAAGGTTCTCGAGTACAGGAAATGAGCTTGCCAGGTGTTGTTTTTTTTTCACACAGCTGTGACTACTGGGTGACTTTACTGTGTGCAGCCACAGGTCTGCCTCAGTCAACGTGGTATAAGGATGCTAAACATATTTCTCACCCTGACAGGCTGAATGCTTTACGAGTGCCCTGGAATGCATATTCAAAGAATTAGGAGTAGCTGCACACGATTGTCATGGCCAAAACGAACACATTATGATGGGACTCGGCACCTTAAAATTAAAGATAGACCAGCTAAAGGAAAAGTCGTCCACCCTCGTAAGTAGTACCTTATTTGTTAAAAGTTGAAATAGTAAAATTTTCATTGAAACATCCGACTAGATCTAACTGGACTTATCTTTGCTCTAGGGACCAACAAGCGACCTTGAATGTGTCTGTGAGGCATGGGACCAAGCTAATTTTACAGTGTTTCTGAACAACTACGAGACATTGCTTCAGGAAGATAATACTCGATATTTAGAAAAAAATATATTTTCGGGGTGAAAGGGCAAGAGGAAACATTTGCACAACGGCTTTTTTTTTTAATCTGTTTTACAACAGAGTACTAGAGGAGGCTGAAAAACTGCAAAACAAAAGCAGAAGAGAATAGAGATTTTTATAAATATGAGTGTTTTAAATGTAATTTTACTAACCTTTTAGTACATGTAAAATAATTTGGGAGATTCTTTCAACACTGTTCTTATCCCAGCAACTCCCAAGTTGATCACTTACAACTGTATTATATTTAATTTTCGTATATATTATACATACAGTAAACCTCTTGTTCACAAGAAACAACGAATGTATCAGAGTAAAGTTTTATAATGCTCTAAAGTCCTATTTATTTATTTATTTATTTATTTATTTATGATATTTATCTTTGTTGACTGCCTGGTGCTTGAAATTTTGATTTTTATGATGAAACGTTTATACATGCTTCTTGTTTATCTTACAATGTGAACTGTAAAATGCTGTGTGAATTAAAAAGCTAAAGCTTCAAAAGGAATTCCGCCTTTTTTCAAATTCTTTAAATATCTCAGGTACAAATTTTGTTTCAATAAGATACTCATGACTGGAATTAATAATGTGGGGGAGGAAAAGGTGTGTGGGAGTCTCTTTCCACTCAGAATTACCAAAGCCACTAAATTAGTGTAGCTGTCCATTGAGGTTAGCACATGGAAAATCCGCTGTCATACAATTTATTCCCACATCCCATTTTGTACAGTCTCACGGTGCTTATAACAAAGCAGGTTTGCTGTGGATGGAAAACTATAAACTAAATTAAACCACCAAAAAATGTATTTGTACGCTTTGAGCATAAATTGTGAATCATGTCGGTTGCATGTTTATGTGACAGCTGCACACTCAACTATTGACCAGATCAATATTTGTAAATGTTTCAAAATGCGAAGCTAAACATCTTAAAAAAAACAAAAAAAAAAAACAAACATGCACATTTTTTTAATCAAGAAATGTCCAAATGAAGAGGACTACATTTATGGAGAAGTGCTTGATATAGCAACTGTGAAGCCCAGCTTGTTTTTAACTATGTTACTTCTAAAGGATCCCCACTAAATAGGCTAATTGCAAAATACAATGACAGCGTAGCAGGGAAATTTTCTTAAATTTTTTTATGAACAGCTAAATATACACATAAATTCCAATTCATTTTATTCATATAGCGCCAATTCACAACATCATTCGTCATCTCAAAGTACTTTACAGTTCACCCGATCATACAGTCAAATTGAGTAAAACCAGTTGATTGCATTGACTCATTGACTCGAATGCAATCCCTCACACTAAGCATGCTTGTAGCGACAGTGGAGAGGAAAACTTCCTTTTAACAGGAAGAAACCTCCAGCAGAACCAGACTCTGTGTGAGCGGCCATCTGCTGAGGCCGACTGGGGTTCAAGGAGACAGAAGCAGAGATACAAAAGGCAGCTGTAAAAATATTTCTTCCAAAAAGTAACTAAGTAACTTAGTTACTGCATTCATTTTTTTTCAAGACAACTGGGAGTTAAAGGATATTTTTTTTATTATCAATATATGATGATTTCGATAAATTAAATGAAAATGACAAAATATCTGACAAAATAAACAGGAATCGACTCGACCAAGACCATGCAGTGGTTTAACAGGTCAAGTTTCACACAGACCACACCTCATCGTCCTCAACCAAAGAAGTGTAATGAACAGTGTCTTATTTACAGGTTGGTTCTTGAAAGTACACAAATGAGGGCCACTGGCATTGCTGCAGAGGTTGAAGTGGGGTCAGCCCAAAATCCCTTAGACCAGGGGTCTTCAACGTTTTCCAGGCCAAGGACCCCCAAATCGTTGGCGAGATGGAGCGGGGACCTCCTAATATTGTATAAAATTGTGTTCTATCAAACTGCTCCTACAGTCACTCTATTACATATGGAGTAATGTAACTAAAGTAATCCCTCCCTGGGATTATTACAGTATTTCTGATTCCTGGTTGATGGGACAGGTGTTGTGACTGAAATGGTGCCCAGCTTGAAAGAGCTCCTGTGTGTCGCTAAATGTGTGCATTGATCATGAGCGGTTCTAGACAGGGGCCAACGAGGGCCAGTGCCCCTGTAGATCATGTCCCGGCCCCTGTTATGGCCCCTGTACTGAAGACATAATATTCAAAGAAATTCTAATGATGATATGCGCTGGAACAGACATGATTACCGATAGGTCCTTGGGATCTATTTTTTTCTATCTTTTTTTTTTCTATACAAGTTCTGTTTTACTAATTATTTAAAAACAATAAAGTTATAGCTTCAGAAAGAAAGCCTATGCTGAAAGCCCAGAAAAAGATTCATAAAAACCCACAAAAAGCTTGAAGACAAGCAAAACAAGAGACATTGATTACCATAAATCTGATGGGAAAAAATTTACTTGTTCGGATTGTATTGTGTTTAACTCTTATAGCAGCAAACAGGTGAGGAACCCAAAGACGAATGTCTTGCCCATAGCAGCAAACAGGTGAGGAACCCAAAGAGGAATGTCTTGCCTAGTCCTTTCATCTTTGGGAGCCACAGTTTGGATACGAAACCATAATTGTGAACTGTGACACACTTACGCTCAGCATTATCCTCTTCCTGTAGAAACTGGGTAACATTCTTAAATCATATGAGGGGGGAGTATTATATACCCCAGAGACCTAAAAGGAGTAGTGCTGGAAAATAATATGGCCATACAGAATACTGAACATTAAATAAGTCTGGACTCTTTTTTTTGATGTGCTCATTCTCTGCTGATAGAGGTGTAGACATTAATAGAGTGTGGATTATAGTGAGAGGAAAGTAAATTTACATTAAACAACATAAACTGACCACACCACATTTTATCCAAGTAACACTTTACAATAAGGTACACTAAATTTGATCAACTACTAGATGACATCTAGGCAACTAATGAGAACTAAAGGGTAGTTACTGGTGCATGCCCAGCCCAGTTTGATTACAGAACTACTGCTTAGTTATCTGGGAGAAACAGAGTAATCAAGCAGGAACTAATGGGTATTTTCAAATTACTCAAGGGTGCACAAAAACATTAGTAAATGGTCAGGTGGTGATTAGTAATGAATAGTTCCTCAGTACGTTCTTGGTATAATGTTTCACTTTGATTTAGGGCACACAATAACTTCAGATAATGGTCAGGTGCTTACTGAGTAATGATTAGTTCCTTAGTAACTATCAAATATGATGCTTAACTCAACAAAGTCTATAAAATAATAGCTAGGCAATAATATGGTCATCGGTTACGTCATTTTTTATGAGCTTACTTCACAGTTTTGGGGTCTATTCGGAACCAACAATGAGAATTTCTACACAAATTTTGCTCTAACGGACCAGTAGTTGCCTAATAAATACTGGTTAACTTTACTTTAGATCCTAATCAGTCTCTTTAGTAACCATCAATTAATTCCAGATTATTAGCTCTTTGTTTCATTGTTAATTACATATTAGTCCTTTATTAGTTACTCTTTGTTTCATTGGTAATTACATATTGGTCCCCTATTGGTTACTTTTTGTTTAATTTGTAATTACATATTACTCCCTTATTAGGTACTCCTTGTTTCATTGGTAATTACACATTAGTCCCCTATTGGCTACTCTTTGTTTAATTTGTAATTACATATTAGTCCCCTGTTAGTTACTCTTTGTTTCATTGGTAATTACATATTAGTCCCCTATTAGTTACTCCTTGTTTCATTGGTAATTACATATTAGTCCCCTATTGGCTACTCTTTGTTTAATTTGTAATTACATATTAGTCACTCCTTGTTTCATTGGTAATTACATATTAGTCACTTATTAGTTACTCTTTGTTTCATTGGTAATTACATATTAGTCCCTTATTAGTNTCGACAATAGAAAAAAATATATTTTGGGGGTGAAAGGGCAAGAGGAAACATTTGCACAACGGCTTTTTTTTAATCTGTTTTACAACAGAGTACTAGAGGAGGCTGAAAAACTGCAAAACAAAAGCAGAAGAGAATAGAGATTTTTATAAATATGAGTGTTTTAAATGTAATTTTACTAACCTTTTAGTACATGTAAAATAATTTGGGAGATTCTTTCAACACTGTTCTTATCCCAGCAACTCCCAAGTTGATCACTTACAACTGTATTATATTTAATTTTCGTATATATTATACATACAGTAAACCTCTTGTTCACAAGAAACAACGAATGTATCAGAGTAAAGTTTTATAATGCTCTAAAGTCCTATTTATTTATTTATTTATTTATTTATTTATGATATTTATCTTTGTTGACTGCCTGGTGCTTGAAATTTTGATTTTTATGATGAAACGTTTATACATGCTTCTTGTTTATCTTACAATGTGAACTGTAAAATGCTGTGTGAATTAAAAAGCTAAAGCTTCAAAAGGAATTCCGCCTTTTTTCAAATTCTTTAAATATCTCAGGTACAAATTTTGTTTCAATAAGATACTCATGACTGGAATTAATAATGTGGGGGAGGAAAAGGTGTGTGGGAGTCTCTTTCCACTCAGAATTACCAAAGCCACTAAATTAGTGTAGCTGTCCATTGAGGTTAGCACATGGAAAATCCACTGTCATACAATTTATTCCCACATCCCATTTTGTACAGTCTCACGGTGCTTATAACAAAGCAGGTTTGCTGTGGATGGAAAACTATAAACTAAATTAAACCACCAAAAAATGTATTTGTACGCTTTGAGCATAAATTGTGAATCATGTCGGTTGCATGTTTATGTGACAGCTGCACACTCAACTATTGACCAGATCAATATTTGTAAATGTTTCAAAATGCGAAGCTAAACATCTTAAAAAAAACAAAAAAAAAAAACAAACATGCACATTTTTTTAATCAAGAAATGTCCAAATGAAGAGGACTACATTTATGGAGAAGTGCTTGATATAGCAACTGTGAAGCCCAGCTTGTTTTTAACTATGTTACTTCTAAAGGATCCCCACTAAATAGGCTAATTGCAAAATACAATGACAGCGTAGCAGGGAAATTTTCTTAAATTTTTTTATGAACAGCTAAATATACACATAAATTCCAATTCATTTTATTCATATAGCGCCAATTCACAACATCATTCGTCATCTCAAAGTACTTTACAGTTCACCCGATCATACAGTCAAATTGAGTAAAACCAGTTGATTGCATTGACTCATTGACTCGAATGCAATCCCTCACACTAAGCATGCTTGTAGCGACAGTGGAGAGGAAAACTTCCTTTTAACAGGAAGAAACCTCCAGCAGAACCAGACTCTGTGTGAGCGGCCATCTGCTGAGGCCGACTGGGGTTCAAGGAGACAGAAGCAGAGATACAAAAGGCAGCTGTAAAAATATTTCTTCCAAAAAGTAACTAAGTAACTTAGTTACTGCATTCATTTTTTTTCAAGACAACTGGGAGTTAAAGGATATTTTTTTTATTATCAATATATGATGATTTCCATAAATTAAATGAAAATGACAAAATATCTGACAAAATAAACAGGAATCGACTCGACCAAGACCATGCAGTGGTTTAACAGGTCAAGTTTCACACAGACCACACCTCATCGTCCTCAACCAAAGAAGTGTAATGAACAGTGTCTTATTTACAGGTTGGTTCTTGAAAGTACACAAATGAGGGCCACTGGCATTGCTGCAGAGGTTGAAGTGGGGTCAGCCCAAAATCCCTTAGACCAGGGGTCTTCAACGTTTTCCAGGCCAAGGACCCCCAAATCGTTGGCGAGATGGAGCGGGGACCTCCTAATATTGTATAAAATTGTGTTCTATCAAACTGGTCCTACAGTCACTCTATTACATATGGAGTAATGTAACTAAAGTAATCCCTCCCTGGGATTATTACTGTATTTCTGATTCCTGGTGGATGGGACAGATGTTGTGACTGAAATGGTGCCCAGCTTGAAAGAGCTCCTGTGTGTCGCTAAATGTGTGCATTGATCATGAGCGGTTCTAGACAGTGGCCAACGAGGGCCAGTGCCCCTGTAGATCATGTCCCGGCCCCTGTTATGGCCCCTGTACTGAAGACATAATATTCAAAGAAATTCTAATGATGATATGCGCTGGAACAGACATGATTACCGATAGGTCCTTGGGATCTATTTTTTTCTATCTTTTTTTTTTCTATACAAGTTCTGTTTTACTAATTATTTAAAAACAATAAAGTTATAGCTTCAGAAAGAAAGCCTATGCTGAAAGCCCAGAAAAAGATTCATAAAAACCCACAAAAAGCTTGAAGACAAGCAAAACAAGAGACATTGATTACCATAAATCTGATGGGAAAAAATTTACTTGTTCGGATTGTATTGTGTTTAACTCTTATAGCAGCAAACAGGTGAGGAACCCAAAGACGAATGTCTTGCCCATAGCAGCAAACAGGTGAGGAACCCAAAGAGGAATGTCTTGCCTAGTCCTTTCATCTTTGGGAGCCACAGTTTGGATACAAAACCATAATTGTGAACTGTGACACACTTACGCTCAGCATTATCCTCTTCCTGTAGAAACTGGGTAACATTCTTAAATCATATGAGGGGGGAGTATTATATACCCCAGAGACCTAAAAGGAGTAGTGCTGGAAAATAATATGGCCATACAGAATACTGAACATTAAATAAGTCTGGACTCTTTTTTTTGATGTGCTCATTCTCTGCTGATAGAGGTGTAGACATTAATAGAGTGTGGATTATAGTGAGAGGAAAGTAAATTTACATTAAACAACATAAACTGACCACACCACATTTTATCCAAGTAACACTTTACAATAAGGTACACTAAATTTGATCAACTACTAGATGACATCTAGGCAACTAATGAGAACTAAAGGGTAGTTACTGGTGCATGCCCAGCCCAGTTTGATTACAGAACTACTGCTTAGTTATCTGGGAGAAACAGAGTAATCAAGCAGGAACTAATGGGTATTTTCAAATTACTCAAGGGTGCACAAAAACATTAGTAAATGGTCAGGTGGTGATTAGTAATGAATAGTTCCTCAGTACGTTCTTGGTATAATGTTTCACTTTGATTTAGGGCACACAATAACTTCAGATAATGGTCAGGTGCTTACTGAGTAATGATTAGTTCCTTAGTAACTATCAAATATGATGCTTAACTCAACAAAGTCTATAAAATAATAGCTAGGCAATAATATGGTCATCGGTTACGTCATTTTTTATGAGCTTACTTCACAGTTTTGGGGTCTATTCGGAACCAACAATGAGAATTTCTACACAAATTTTGCTCTAACGGACCAGTAGTTGCCTAATAAATACTGGTTAACTTTACTTTAGATCCTAATCAGTCTCTTTAGTAACCATCAATTAATTCCAGATTATTAGCTCTTTGTTTCATTGTTAATTACATATTAGTCCTTTATTAGTTACTCTTTGTTTCATTGGTAATTACATATTGGTCCCCTATTGGTTACTTTTTGTTTAATTTGTAATTACATATTACTCCCTTATTAGGTACTCCTTGTTTCATTGGTAATTACACATTAGTCCCCTATTGGCTACTCTTTGTTTAATTTGTAATTACATATTAGTCCCCTGTTAGTTACTCTTTGTTTCATTGGTAATTACATATTAGTCCCCTATTAGTTACTCCTTGTTTCATTGGTAATTACATATTAGTCCCCTATTGGCTACTCTTTGTTTAATTTGTAATTACATATTAGTCACTCCTTGTTTCATTGGTAATTACATATTAGTCACTTATTAGTTACTCTTTGTTTCATTGGTAATTACATATTAGTCCCTTATTAGT
>NW_015151300.1:31265-38444 GCF_000732505.1 Cyprinodon variegatus | reverse complement strand
TTTGTTTCATTGGTAATTACATATTAGTCACTTATTAGTTACTCTTTGTTTCATTGGTAATTACATATTAGTCCCTTGTTACTCTTTGTTTTATTGGTAATTACATATTAGTCCCTTATTAGTTACTTTGTTTCATAGGTAATTACATATTAGTCCCTTGTTAGTCTTTGATTCATTGCTAATTACATATTAGTCCCTTATTGGTTACTTTGTTTCCTTTGGAACTACACATTAGTTCCTGTGTTTCCCAGGTAACTAAGCAGCAGTCCCATTATAAGGCTTTCCTGGTCGTGCTCTAGTTCCTAATAGTTCTTTAGGTGGTCTCTGGTAGATAATCAAATATAGCGCACCCTATTGTAAAGTGTTACCCATAAATATAAGTTGTTTATTTGAAGAATCATGTTGCTTGTGTGGTTCTAAACAAATTATGTTTCCCTGAAGGCGATAATGGGTTTTAGGTTCGTAAATCATGCGACTTAGACTGTTTTTTATTTATTTTTTTTAATAAAGGCCTTTTTAATAAATTCCTATGTAGTCCAATACGGTATTTGATATGGGAAATCTCTTTATCCTAACCTTGTAATTATAGCAATTTAAAAGGAAATGGTAAATAAATGGACATTTTATTTTAAAAGGATATTACAAAGTGTGTTCGTAGAAGTAAAAATGCCATTCCTAGATGCTCATTCTTAAATATGGAAAGGCAGAAAACATGCTATCTCAACCACAAGCCACTGAACTTTGATAATGTTTGAAGATGGATATCTCTAAATGCTGATTGCTGGCGTACCAAGAAACTTGCAAAACTTTTGAATTAAAAAAAAAAACCCTTCCACTTAGACATCCCAGGGTGGTGGTGGTTGGTGTGATGTGTGGGCATTGGATAAAAAAAGTGTGGGCACTAGATAAAATTTATCTTAAAAATTCCCAAATGGTATTTTAGGAAGTCATTGTGTTCAAATCTATTAAAATGATAAAGCAATAGTTTTCTGATATCAAGAATGCAATTGCAAATCATCATCACCATTGTTAGGCCAACATATCTATTAATCCTGAATGCCATTTACAAGAATTCAAAGAAAATTTCTGTACAGCACAGCATCCCCAGCTTTAAAAACCCTGGTTCGATTTTTTTCCACTGTGACCACATCAAACAAGTTGCATATCCTGTTTATCTCTAAACCTACTATTATCACCTCAGTGACTGAGTGATCACAAAAATGTGCAGTGTAATTGCAAAACACATTTTAAAGGTTCTGTAATAATTTCTAAAAGTGAAAATATGCCATTTTAGTCCACAAGCCTAGTTTTAGATAAAAACATCAGGTTTAGTGATTTTCATCAATTACAATTGTTTAGCTGACAGATCTTTAAAACATATTCAGAGAAAAAAAAGGTGTATAATTGATTTCCAATTGTTTTGGAACACAATCTTTTTCTCTTAGATGTGCTCCTTCTTCAGTCATTTAAATGTTGTTTAAACATCTGCATAGGTCCCTGCACAACAGAAACTAAAGAAAGAAAAAACGGGCTTCAGCTCAGTACATGCATATGTGAATTGAATCCTGGCTAAACAAGAAACTGCACTGAAGCATTTAACACCCCAAAAAAAGCAATAAATACCAGCTGCTCTCCAAGAAATAAATGAGTTCTTTACAAACATAATCCCCCCTTCACATGTAAAGGTAACGGTACATAAAACAATGAAGGAATCTGTGTTGCCATACATACGAATGAAAGGTTTGATCACTGGACACAAATTCCCTGCATCCTATGGTTTTTTCCATTGCTTGCAAAGATAAGTAGGAATGCACAGATCTCCATTCACAAGGTTGCAGCCAACAATTTAGCATAAATGAAGCGTTGTGCTGCAAACACAGGAAACCAGAGCATTTCCTGTATGTGTATATTAAAAAAAACACTGTAGGGCAAAAAAGTTTAACAGAATAGGAAAGGAAACAGGTCAACAAGTTTAAACAAATATTTAAAATGAACATTCTAGATTTCCTCTTGCTAGATTATGCATCAAGTGAACAGCTTTAATTGCCATCCTTCTATCGACTTTAAAGTTGTGGGTTTGCAATGCAACTGCCCATCAAACTCACGTGCCATGCAACTTGCATTATATGCATGGAAAAGCTGGACTTTTCCATACTTGTACTGCCTGATCTTCATTACTCCTCGTTCTGACGGAGGGTAAGAGACTGTGGCACGCACTGCTAAATGTAACAGTCACACCAAATGAGGTAAAAATGATGTTTGGTGGTGTTTTTCTAGAAGTGTCAGATTTGTCTGTAAATAAATGCATTTATATAAGTCACTACCCTGGATAAATATGAATGCAAGTTTGAAACAGTTTCCCTTAATTGATATTTGGTGCCAAACAAATTGAGATAAGAAAACATAACGTAGACACAACATGTAGTTCAAACATGGCAGAGGTTGCTTTTTTTTTCTTTACTCTGTATAAGGTGACTTGTAGAACCTACTTCCTGTTCCGATCTCCTACACATTCACCTTTCGCAGGTTTAAAAGTAAAAACACTTATGGTAGGAGAGGAGGCCCGGTTTGCTGTGCTGAACCTTGACAAACTTCAGCCTCACAGAGGTCATTACACGACAGACATGATGCACGTGTCAATCAACCCTGGAGGCTCATCGGCAACTGACCAATCAGTTATCCCAATTTGTGTCGAGGTGAAAAGGCCCTCCCTGCACGAGCAGCTGTTTGTCTCTCACTGTCAACTTTACCAGGATTTTGGACCTGGAAATGTTGCTAAAACAAGACATGCAATAAAGGGCTAAATGTTGTTAGCATGAAATATGTAGTTCAGAGGTGGTAACCCATGAGTATTTAGGGAACAGAATTATATTTTTTAAAAATTAAAAAGCTAGAGCGTCAACGGAGCTACCGGTTGTTCATTTGTATGAAGGTAAACAATCCTTACTTTTTCGCATAATTACAGGGTTATTTCGAAGTTACTTAGTTATAAACAATTGAAAATAAACTGCATCAAATGCAATGTTCTAGAATGGACTGGAAATCCTTATACACAGTTTGACTGTACATTTAGTAAAAACATGCTTCAGTTTTTCAACCTTTTATGTAGAATGAGGGTATATTCTCTCATTCTCTGTGACATCCATTTTCCGTGATTTTTCTTTACTGCGTTGAAATAACCTTTCTGGCTTGATGTAGAAATAAAATAAGGCACATTGTTTTTGCTTCGATGTTTGCTGGTCACTAGAATGCCTCTTTGAACGCTTCAATTATAATTTTGCTGCACCATGTCACCCTTAAAACTTTCCTAGGCTTGCTAAAACTGGCTTGCATTTCCGTGTGGGCCGACCGATCTTGCAGAGTGCGTTACATCAATTGGGAATATAATCCTCAAAAAAACAATTAAAAAACACAAACTTTAAAGTTGTTAAAACTGTGACTCACCATTTTAAAACCCAAAACATATGAAGATGCAAACATTTGCACTTTTCACATGCAGTACATGTCATGAAGTGATGCATTTTTGTTAGACTCAGGCCGTTTCTCAATAGGTGTACTTGTGCGTTCTCGTATGCTCCTGAAACGTCCTGAAGCCTCAGCCCAAGCACAGATCCAATTCACAAGAACACAAGAGAACGTACAAATTCCCCAGATGTTGTTCTCGTCCCTCCTTCTTAACTGAGCATGCATCAGCCTGTACCCTGTACCTGCTCCTGAGAGGGAACTCCTATTAAACGTGTGCGAGAGCATGCATGAGCCCATTTCTCCTTGTTCACGCTCTGTTTAAAAAGGGACTGTTCGCATAGCTGAAAAGGCCTACTCTGTCCTAATCCCTAAATCACTATATAGTGGACTTTATAGTGAACTCAGTTAACTGACTGTTCGGACTGATGATCACTTTGCCGATGTGAAAGCAAATCCCTAATGCTTTGCAATGAGAGCTCTCTATACAAAGCATTCCGGGATATATCTGCCTCTTCTGAGGCCTTTCTTATCATACACTTCGTAGACACTTTCTCTTACGACCCTCTGCCATTTTCAAAGAACCGTGGTGAGAAAGGTGAGCTTCATTGACTGTATGAAACCATAGCTCACAACACATATATGCCTGAAAAAGTGCAGGAAAAGATAGCTAACCGGGGACGAGCATGTAGGACGGCCTTGTGTAAACATATCACCAGAATGACAGACAGTTAGGAGGAGCACTTATTTAGATGATCCACCTGGAAAAAGAAAATCCTCCACTATACCTTTAAGTTAAAAGTTGTCTTGTCTGTTGCTGCTGTTCTATAAAAATACGTTTAAAGACATTTGATGTGAGAACATTATACTTTTAGTCGTAGGGAAATCATATTTAAATGTCAAATCATTCTGGCTTAAAAATATGTATATAAATGTACTCTTTATCAGACGATATTGTCCCATAATTTTGGAAATTTGTATTTAAAAAAAAAAATCCTGTTTTTTTTTTCCTTTACCATATGCAGGCCAGTTAGTTATACATCACCTTGTACACCTAAATTCAGCCAATCATATATCAACAGTCATCTGTCAATCAAAATTTTTCAGTAATAGCATCTTGATTCCTATGTCGGAACTAATATACGCAACGGCTGAAATACGAATCATTTACTTTACCATCGAGTTAGGTCCCAGTGTTAACAGGGATGGACGTCTGTGTCTTCAGCAGGCGTAGAGCTAACAGAACTGGCAGCGTTACGAGGCAAGGGCTCAAACATGTATGGCTGTAAGCCTTCTGAACCAAACCAAGCTTCTGCCGCCCTGCCGTCCTCTTCCATAACACCCTCGTCCCCACTTTACTCCTCTAAATCAAAAATGTATGATGGAGAAGAGTCATCCACAACCTCTGACAAAACCCTCCTCCTGCTGCATGTTTCCACTGTCCATAGCGTTCCTTGACAGTCTCGTTTTTAACTCACCAATTTAGTGCTACTTGGTCCCAATGGAATTTCCCATTGGGAACCTACTAGCACTAAGTTGCTAACTGGTTAGCAAGATGCGTCCGATAAACCGGCAACAATCAAACTTGCTTGCCAACCTTCAGCCACAAAATTCCCGCCCTCTTGATAATCGACCAATCGCATTCACTTTATTTCACTTGTGTAAAATCATGCACCACTCGGGAGAATTTGGAAATGCAACGTTTGGAACGGCCATTTCCCTACTACTTTAAGTGTTACTATATGGCCCATTTACTAATTTAGTTCGTAAGTAAAAAAAAAAATTCCGATGTTGAGAGGACCGTCGCAACCAGCGGACCTCCAAGGCTAACCGCAGCCAGGGCTAATGTTAGCCCGTCTGCAGCAGCCCTCTCTGCATAGCTGTGTGTGAAGTACCGCTGGCTCTGATGGAGGCTTTTGGTTTTATTTGGGAAATATTAATTTGATTTGTGTTAATCTTACTATATTATTCCCCCGCTAAATGGAAAAAAGTAAGAATGTATTATCTGGAGATTGACAGAAGGTGAAATGCAGCTCCAGATTAGCCAAGTGTGTACGATTCTGTTCCAATTGACCCATATTTATGCTGTGTGCTCCCGTTCTCCCCAAATACATACTTTCCTGTGTTTTTGTTAACATACTTGGCGAGAACACAAGTCCATACTCGTGTTCTTGTGAACTGAGGAATTAGCCTCAGTGTGGTGCACCACGCCTAGATGTCATGCAAAGCATTGTGGGCAAGTATAAAGCTCCTATGTAGCAGAAAGGAACGCTGAGAGGTCCCCATGCTAAACAAACTTATCGGTTGGAAACATTCTGCTTCCTCTTCCTAGCTCCTTCCTTACTGCCACCACTATTTGCTTAGCATTTGTCAATGTGGCTGCTGACTTCCACTTTAGCTAAAGTATCCTTACAGATTTGCACTATTTGGAATCAGCTTACATGGCCTGGAAAACTTTTCTCACCAGATGCTTTTACTGATGCAACCAGGATTCACACTCAGCACTCCTGCATTCAAGTTAGAGACTAAAACCACTAAACCACAAGGACTACTGTTTAAGCTGCTTTGTACTCCTCAAGTATAAATGCCGCTATTTGATGAGATCATGTGTTTATTTTGTTGCTAGGTTCTTCTCAAGGTTGAGGTAATTTATGATGCTTTCGGATTTTTTTTTTTTATTGTCTTCCTTCCATACATTTAAAAACATGTTTAGATAAAACTTACTGAATAGCAAGCTTCTTTAGCAACAACCCTTGTGGGCTTACCAACCAATGGGTGTTGTGATAATCTAATGGATAGCTGAGTCAACAGTCCTGACCTATCATTATGTAGGACATAACATTAAATTTCTGTTTTGAGATTTTTTATTTTTGGAATTTTTTTAAAGAAACTACAATTAAAATTCTGTTTTTATACAAACATAAATAAAACGTAAATATTTTCAGAAATTCTTAACCTATGGACTTTTGTGTTCATACGATATACAAACCCAAACAGTTTTGTTTTATTGTTCATCTGTGTATAAAGAAAAAACAATCTTACAATGTTGCACAGATCCAAAACCTAAAACAAATAAAGCAGCCGTCAAAAGTAATTACAAATGTGATTTCCAAACAGAACTTTAGATTCCACATGAGAGAAATCAACTTCTCTGAAAAAGATGAAAACAAAAAACCTAAGAATTTAAAGAGACAACTTAAATTAAAAAAAGCCAACAGGTTTAAAGCTATTCCTTTACTGAAAGGAAAATCTAGGCTCAACTCTCTGAAAGAACAAACAAAAACAAAACAAAACTTTGAATCAGATTGAGTTTTTTTTCTTTAACTATTGAAACTGTCGCAATCAGGAAGCTTTTCCAGCCATGAACCATAGCCTTGCTGACGCAGGTATGTCCGCAGCACACCTTTGGCCTCCTGGTACGGCTTAGCCATCATCTTCAATAACAAAAACAGTACAAAGGAATACCAGAGTGAGAAGGAGGTGTAAATTAGTTTCCATGAACAACAGACATAACTTAGAAAAGACTTATAAAATGGAAAAACTTTTAGTATACCCCCTAAAGTTTAAAGTTCTGATCTGACACATGAACAAGGCATCCCTTAGGGGTTAAAGCATAAAAGATTCCTGTGCACTTCTAGAAAACAAGTTGTCTTAAAGGAATAGTACACCCAAAACATGATTAGCCTTCATTTTCTACTCACCCCCATGCTGAACAAC
>NW_015151300.1:28229-29360 GCF_000732505.1 Cyprinodon variegatus | reverse complement strand
GTTGTTCAGCATGGGGGTGAGTAGAAAATGAAGGCTAATCATGTTTTGGGTCTACTATTCCTTTAAGCTTTAGCATCTCTATTCCATTTACTAAACTGACATAATTCAGGTTGATAATAGTAAAAAGAAAAGAAAAACTACTTCTTCTTAGTGGCAAGGCTGTAGGGGAAACACGGAAGTGTAAATAGGTTACCTTTAATTCTCTGTAGCAGTTTGTGGTGACAAGCTCCTGTCTCTGGGCCTCTTTGGCCACCAACCTGAAGCGGTGCAGCATTGCTGCTTTGCACAGGCGGCTTGCCAGGCCAGGACCACTCTGAAATGGGGACCTAAAAAAAAATGTATTATACATTAGGTAGGCGCCGACAGGGCAAGGCAAGAGCTAGTGTCTGCATGGCAGACAGAGAATAACATGATAAAGGTATTTGATAAAGCACAAATTATTGTACATTATTTTCATTTTAGCAATGTAAATACCATTCTTACTAAGAGGTTAATCATAATCTATTTTTTCTTTACCTCAGGTACTAACTCCTGTCTCAAATCTAGGGTTGTCAAAAGTTGATACTTCAAAAAAGTATCAATACACTAACACTAAATCCGGATACAATATTCATTTCAGTATGGCATTTATAACAAAAATGAGTGTTTGCATGTTTGCTATAGTTAAGATTTCTGGATAAAACGAGCATAAAATATTGTCACATTATGATAGATTTGAGTTATTTATTCTGCATTTATTTGCTCAGTTATGTAATCAGCCTATGCTCCTAAGAAAGAATGTCACTTGTCAAAATTGAAATAAAGTGAGGTTTTCCTGTTGACAAAAATGGAACAGCACCCCTTTTCTGTTTGGGATAAAGCGGGTCAGAAAATGGATGGATCTTTACATATTTGTGATTTTTTTTTTTTTATCTTTAATGGTAGACAGTATAGATTATCTAGGTTGAGTTTGAAACTTTGGTTTTGTGACAACCCCGCTTATCTCATGCAGGGTTCCTACAGCATAAGGCAAGTTAAATTCAAGTCTTTTTAAGACTTTTTAATGCCACTAGAAATAAAAATTTAAGACCAAATTCACAAGAAAAACCTGTTTGCTGCAACTTAACCCGAAAGGTTTATTATAACATAAAC
>NW_015151300.1:0-27505 GCF_000732505.1 Cyprinodon variegatus | reverse complement strand
AAAGGTAAATTTAAATGTTTTATTTAGATTGCAAAAATAAATCATAATAAAAATAATCCTATTTATGATGTTTTAAAAATTAAGACCTACAAAAGACTATTTAAGACATTTTAATACCAATTAAGGCCTTGGTTTTATTTTGAAGAATTCAATGCTTTTTACTGTAAGACTTTTTAAGGACCTGCGGGACCCCTGTCACATTACTGTATGAAAAACAAAAAAAAAAAATAACAGGTACATATGACACTTATAGCTAGTCTGAATGTGAAAGCGCAGTAACCCAAGTTCCATGACCATGTACAAGATCATAGTCTAATAATTTGATTCCAAGTCTAAAATAAACATGACAAATGATGTAATTAATGAAGGTGATTATATCTGCCCATAGGGCCATGTTAGTTTGAACGGCGTTTCCTCAAATGAAATGAACAGCTGTAAATGGTGGGAAGTACTCATTCAGTTTAGCTTTGTCTAACATTAAAAGTGATTTAAAGTTGACAAATTTAGCCATCACCAAAAACAAAACAAAAAAAATTTGAAATCTGTAATGCAGTAAATCCATTAGGAGATATTGCAACTAAACTTAAACATAAAACTATCTAACTTTACTCCTGCATTATCATCGTATGCCAGCTATGAAAAAAATTGTTTTTATTTTGATGCCTCCATGTTCATGCTGCCGTTCTTCCAACGTAAAAAAAAAAAATGTTATCCAAAATATGTTAGGTATGCTTACTCTTCGATGGTTTTTCCCTCAAGACCATCCACAACCTCCAAAGAGCTGTCTCCTTCACTCCAGTTGATGCCACTGGTCAGAAACCTGCTGCCAGTGTTAGAGGTGACCACAGAGGGCACTAGGCTAATCTGGGGTCGCATGTCGCAGTAGAACATGGGCAGCTGGGAGGTGATTCCCTCCACTCGCTCATTCACAGATATCTCCATACCACGGATTTCAGTGCAGCCAGAGTCACCTGTAAGGTTTCACATAATCTGTTACAAATTCGTTAACATGACAGTGGAGCTGGTAAATTAGCAGCTAGGTCCTTATCTGAAAAGACTTTCTGGCTTTATTTTAAAAATGCCTGGGATGTGTGAGAAAATAAAACAACTCATCTAATTCTATTGATCGCTTATGGGAACCCAATATTTGTGACTTAAATATTTTACATACGCTTCACTTTTGTAGTTGTAAATTTCGGATGTAATGAAGTTGCAAAGTTAAAAAATACATTACAAAAGTTAATCTTTCCAAATCTTCCAAAATTTAATTCATTGAATACATTTTTAGAAGATAATTTGAAGCCTTTATTGCATCTTCATTTTATTGCAACTCCTCAGTGCTAAGCCACCTTTCCTTAAGGCCAAAACCTCATGAAGTTGCTTTGTCATCCGGGCTGAATAAAAACGTTGCGACGTCTTCTGCAAATAGAATACCTTGTCCGACTGTCTGATAAAGATAGGACCAGGGTTCTATTGTGGTAAGGCCTTTGCAGCATTTGAAAGTAATGTAAGACACATGATGCATAGTAAAACACATTGGCCTCAGGCAAAATCACAAACTGAAATGGTCAATAAATTTAAGCAGCAAAAAAGTGCCTACTGCTTAATTTTTAAAGCTTGTACGTATTAAGGTCAGACAAGCTACAAGAGCATCTTTGATGCTCCTGAAGTGAAGTCCAGTAAAGTGTATCCAGATGCATATGATGCTTCTGCTGCTCCTGTGTTCAATAGCACACAATAGCAAGAGTGGCTTTGCTATATTTGCTGAGATAAGCTGGTAAAAAGTAGTTTTATTATATTTTTTTGGTGAGAAAGTCCATCTCAAAACATCATCTGTGCAGCCAGTTCATCAAGATTATAATCCTGCCTTAAAATATTATTCAGTGTCGGAGGCATGCAGAACCCCGCATACAGACTGTGCGCTGTCACTGGGAATCCAGCAACAGGCCAGGCTGCCTGTTTGGGGTTTTCCCCCACCGTTTGTGGTGGCTGCAAGGAGATATTGGCGTTTTTCAGGTATATGGTGCAAACTGCAGGCACTAGAATTATAAACGCAAACATATTTTGCCAGCAGGTTGACATTTTAAGTTGATTTAGGTGAAAAGCCGTTTCAGTGGAGTGATCATAGCGCTCTGCATCAGCAGTGCTGTTTCCATCTCCCTGCCAGCTCCCAGATCAGCTTCTCTGATTGGTCGATGTGGTGCATCGAGCAGCAAAAGCTGAAATGTTCAAACTCCAGAAGCTGCTGCTGGTGAAACGCTTCATGTGCCTCAGATGCTTATGAGGTGCTGCTTAATTGTTTATTTATAAAAGTGTCATTGAGCTTTACTAAAATTACAACTATAATAGCATTACAGACTTGCTCATGGACCTGGTACTCTCCTTTTAAATTCGTCATACCATTCCAAGCCATTATAATCTGGGGCTGTACCCTGGTACATTTTTATAGAATAGGTGAACTTACTTTTGGAGTTTCCCTTAGTTAAACACTGGACAAATGTGATTGTTTGCCATGTAATTATAATGGGTGGGGAGTATAAGCATCCCTCAAACATGGAAACTATGATATTTTCACACCTTTTTATCATGGTTTTAAGACTGGGGAATTTGCTGGTGCTCAAGAGCACCCACCTTCAAAGCAAGGTGAAGGTACTGACAGCGTAAGATAAACTATTTTTAGGTTAACTTTTCCCCTCTTCAAAAAAATTATTTCAGTTTCATATCCAACTCTGGGTTAACACAATTTTACTGTGCGTTTAAACGGAGCTATGTTTAAACCTTGGCTTGAATGTCGTTAGGCAGATCTAAATTTATTCACCGCTTAATGTTAACATGCATACATTTGGGGTAAATGTACACATAACCCTTTAAGAGTTAAATCTTGTTTTGTTTTTTGTTTTTTTTATTCAACCAATAGGTTATTTATAGTAGAAAACGAGACACTGTGTGCAGACTATTCTATTTGGGAAACATTTTCTTTTAAATTAAAAAAGGCTTTACAAAAAATACTCAGAATGAATGGAAAAGTACTGATTGGCACAAAAGCAATTAAACGGTAGACCTGTAGCATGTTCCCACTGGTATTTTTGGTGATTTGTGATTGCAGTAAGTTCCAAATATTAATGGCTGGAAAGTCTAATTACTAACACCCTAATATATTTCTCCCTCTAATACTTGGTGTAGCGTGACGGTTCCCAACCCTGCTCTTCAGGTCCCACTGCTGTGCATGTTTTAGATTTTTCCCTGCTTCCACATGCCTTGCTTTAATAAGTGGATTATTAACAGGCCTCTGCAGCTCTTCATGACTGCTGAGGAGGTACTGTAGTCATTTAATGGAGGTGTGCAGGAGGAGAAACGCATCTAAAACAAACCGGCCTGTGGGTCCTGAGGAGCAGGGTTTGAAACCATTGGTATATACGTATCAAATCATTTAATTTAGGTGGATGAAAAAAATGTATCCTAATAAAATAAGTTAGCTGAACTGAAGTCTAATATCCACCTAGAGTTAAGGACATTTTCAGGAAATCTACCCGAACTATTATGATCTAACAGTAATAGTCTATACCAGGACTAGCAAACTGATGCCATCCAGAGGCGGTGTTCTTGATGTTTAAGATGTTTTCTAGTTAAACACAACTGATTCCAATGAATGCTTCATGGTGAAAGTAGACAACATGTATACACAACTGTATATTGTATTTTCATCTCTTTTTATTTATTTTTTTTGTATTATTTGTAAAGTGACCTTGAGTGTCAAGAAAGGCGCTGTTAAATAAAATGTATTATTATTATTATTATTATTATTAACATAGTCTTTGGAACAAAGAAAACTGCTGGAAATTAGGACAATTATAACAACCCACCAAATCCTACTGATAATGTTGATCACTATAGAGTATTTAGATGCTGTTAAGACAAATATATTACACACCTAAGTTCTTGATCATTTATGTGAAAAAATGCTGTAAAAGCAGTACAAACCGGTTGCTCGAGTCAAAGATGCGGGATTCGACTTACCTACAAGGATGCTTTGAACATAGACCGGCTCAATGAAGTGGCTCAGTAAGGCCCCTTGGTATCCAAGGACTTGCCACTGTGTAATCTTGTCAGTGCTTGACATGCTGACCATCTCGCTAGCAGAGTTATTAAGTGCAGAGGAAAAAACTGACAACACCTTTGAAGGAAAAATTGATATGGACTGTTATTTAAATAAAATACGATATAAAATAAGCTGAAGAGCGACATAAAATTGTATTCCGACAAATAATTGAAAGTCGTTGTAAAATACCTTGCCCCCCACTGACAGGTGAAGGCTAATCTCACTGTTGACTTGCCAGGGTGTAACAGAATAGGGGTTCAGACGACTAGGAATAAGGCAGAGGGTAAAATCAGGACTTTGGTGTATAATCAAATCAAAATAATTGTAACTAGAAATTTTAAACTTTGTAATAAAAAGCCAAGTAAATAAGACAGAACTAGTTTTGAAATTAAATAAGATTAAATATTTTCCCAACAAATGAATATTAAGTAATCACTACCAAACATTTATTCAAACTTTTGTAAATCTTATGAAAATAAATTTGGATATAATTCATTAATTACTTCATGTAGTAGTTAATAAAAGTTAATTGTTTTAATTTTAGGTTCAATTGCCCATAGATGGTAATACCCACAGTGAAAATCCATGTCCGGACGCTCCAACATACATGGACAAAATGTTTGGTATCCTTCATTCAAACAAAGAAAAACGTCCAACGTTCACAGAAATAACTTGAATCTTATAAAAGTAATAATGAATGATCATTCGATTAAAATTAAGAGTCAAATAAAACTATTTTAAGAGGACCTTTCATTTAGGCATTAATGATCCTTTTTTTAGCAAATCAGCGGAACTTACATTTGAATGCCCTTGTTTCCACTAGTTCGTCGTTACACCCACTGCCAAATACTATTGAACCTGCACAGACTCACTATATAGTTATAAAGTTCAAGTATTATTGATTGATTGATTTAAGGGATGAACAGTCCACTTGCCCTACACACTAGGGATGGGACTTAATATTGCACGAGAACGTGCAAATTGAGGGTTATCCCTTAGGGCTGGTGTTTAGGAGCTGGTTTGGGATTCAGCCATGGTGTGTACCACACTCAACATGAAGTGAATGTTTCTTCTTTATTAAGTCAAGTAACTGTAGGTGGGTGGAGTAGCCAGAAATGTAACTCAGATTTTTTAGGAGTAAAATAATCAAAAATAAACCACATAGTTCAGCAAAACTACTTCTAAACATTTTTTTGTATTTTCTCCAAAACCTACTCTAATATTTGTAACTGGCTATACAAACTGGTTTACCACTAACCAGTGTTACAACATACACCTCTAGGTGCCTTATTTATTTTTAGGTGCCATGGATTCCCTGGTTATAGATGTGACAAACAAACACTGACCTATGCTAATGGCTAATTGAAGAAGCAGTAATAAACATATATTAAGAACAAATACTTACAGCTGGTTAGGGATCTGAGCTGCACCCTTTGGAAGTTGGTTAACATATAGATGCAGGGTGAGTTCACTTTTTAGGCAGAGGAGGTTGCTGTTGACGTTCTGTGTGAAAACAGACTTCTCAGACAGACTGGGATTTTTGCTGAAATACATCAGCAGGTGCCGGTAGAGATACCTTATAATACAGAGAAGATAGAATGTGATGTAGATAAGATATGCTGTAGTGTCTTGCATGGTAAGGTGCACAACAGTGTCATCTTAGACCCAGGATACCAAAAAGTTGGGATATTAAAGTCTCTAGGTCAGATCTGACTTTCTAAAGTGCAGATAAATGTTGTGATTTATCAAGGAAAGTAGAAATTCAGCAGAAACGTTTTTTGCAGTAGATTAGTGGCCTAACAAGCCAGCATCATTTGAAGTAATTTCAAAATAAGCAGAGTTGTTTCCATTTCTACCCGTTTCACATCTTTGCTGCTGACCTCTGAGATAAATTGAGCCTCATTTTCCAGGCTATGATGAAACACAATGGGGAAAAAAGACAATTTTCTTTGCATTTCCTTTTGTTGTTTTATATCACATGTTCAGAATGTTAACTCAAAATAGGACATTATTTGCATGCGTTTTTGGGAGATAAACCAATTCGACATTAGCGTCAAAAAGATAAAGATAAAACAAAAAAGATTATGACTCCTACATTGTGCAACTTCCACAGCACAGGAGCAGGAGCAGGTAGACAGAATGGGCTTGAAGTGCTGCGGAGCCTTTCATAGAGTACGTTATAAACCAATAATTGATTTACTATTAATTGCAGATATAGTTTAGTAGATTTAAATGTATTTAATCAGTTTAATTTATTATATGTGCTCAGTGGTGTCAAAAGTACACACGTTTGTTACTTAAGTTGAAGTATAGATACTGCAGTTTAAAAACACACTGGTAAAAGTAAAGTATCAACTTGACCTCTTTACTCAAGTAAAAGTGAAAAAGTATGTGCTTCATAAACTACTTAAAGTATAAAGTAACCTTTAAAAAAAACAGCCATATGCCACTATATAAATTAAAAGCTAAATTTTTCGACTACTTCGAAAAATTCTTTGAGATAGGGCCAAGGATGAGGGAGGTCTTGTTGGTCTCCATCTCCCAATACGTTCACGCCTGTGTCCGACCTTTCAACATCTTTCTCTGAATCCTACATTGTAGCATGGCATAGACAATTCATGTTTGCAGTTTGAAGAACACCTGCTTGCTTCTGATGATTTCCTTTAGCTAACCAATGNAACGCTTGGTACATGTATACACACGTCATGATCGGATCATTTCATTTAGTGTCCATGTAAACGGAGATTTTGAATTTCCGATCAACCAAGGTTTGGATCGGATCGGGGAAATTTTGCGCATGTAAACGTAGCTATTGTCTCAAAGTTAAAGCATTATACATGGAATATCTGTTGATACAGACAAATCTAATCAGCTTGTGATCTACTGTTTGCTAAAGTAACTAGAGCAATGTGAAATCAAATCAGTAGATGATAGTGTGCTTTAAGTGATGGTGACATATCTTTCAGTCATTTAAATACATTGTTCTAATATATCTGAGAGAAGGTTTAGCTCCTGATGCGTATCGTGAACAGAAAATGGAGCTCTTTGTGGCATAACTCTCCTTCTGGGTTAGCATCTCCAAGCAACAGCTGCACAAACACCTGCTTCTTTAGCCAACTCTCCCCTCTTCTCATCTTGTTTACCCCTTGTGATTTCTACATCGTTGATCGTTATGCACTCCAGCTCAAATTGAAAAGGATTAAAGTTACTCATTGGCGTTTTGGCTGGACAAGGGCTATAGTGATATAGGACCTTCCATAAATCATTGACCTTGAATGCATTGCAACATAAACATTGCATTCGTGTAGGAATATTTTTAAAAATTTATAAAAACTAAACAGTATTTTAACTGTATTGTATTTACATTAATACTTCTAGAGTAAGATTTACTGTTACAACTAAACCCAATCCAACCTTTCTGCTCAAACAAAACAGCCTGCTTCTGGTGCAACATTTTTGTCAATGTGTGCTGTATGTGTAAAGGTTGGTACCCTCCGAATAGCCTCTATGGCTCTGTGTGAGATAGCAACCTGGGCCATGTTAGGTCATTGTGTAAAATATTGCAAACTAATGCTTCCAGACCAAATAAATGTACTTAATGCAACCAAAAAAAAGAGAAAAAAAAAACAAAGACAGGGGAAGGCAACCAACAAAGCGATTAACAAAGTGAGAAGTCAGTAAATGTATAAGACCAATCAAGTTATGGTCATACACATTCAAGTTAAATATTTTTAATCTACAGAAACAGTAGTCGGCAGTAGTCGCTCATGTTAACCCACAGCAACATGTTAACCTGAATCAACTCTAACTTTTAGATCAAGAAATATTTTCAATAAATACCTCATAAGAGACCTCCTTGCTGTCACAACACCATGTGAATCGTGCACAATCCGTCCATTGGCAGACACACACTCTTTGGCATTGTAGTTTCCAGTCCCAAGAGCGACCACCTCACATCCAGTGGCTAGAACAGGATTAAGTTAAACATTTCAAAACAGGCCTTCTTGGCAATTCTTTTTCTTCTATGAGTAATGTCACAGTTTACCTAAACATCTTTACTGAAACGTGTTTTTCAACAATATAAGTTCTCATTTGTGTCACTTGTACAGCTTACCCCATAATGAAACTCTCCACATTTTTGGAAACCTCTAGTAAAAATGTATAAATATCCCTTAAACATGAAAGTAACATTTTTTAGGGAAGTATGTTTTGTCCCATTTTGAGATTCATATGAGGTTTTTTTGCAACAAACAAAGTGGGTAGCGGGCACGACCCATGTATGGAGGGCTTACAGGGTTTAAACAGGAATGAGTAACTAATTTAATGCTCTTTAATTAATAATTATAATAATTAATTCCATCACAACAAGTAACCATGACCCTCATATAACACGGAAAAATCCTTCGTCATCTTTGTAGTCAACAGGCTGCAGCCATGTCCCAGACTCGTTGTTTTCCAGCCACTTTTGTTGAAATTTGCATTTTCTCCATTCTCTAGCTTTTTCTCCGCCTTGAGCCTCTATTCCGAACATACGGCTTTAGGATCAATTGGAAGTAGTTCTGCGCCAATATATCGCAAAATAATATTTGATGAAATTGTGTTTATAAACACATGTGAGAAACAAAAAAATAAAGCATTTTAAATGCTACAGTAATCACATTAAATACATTTTAATGCTAATTAAGGCCTTCATTTAAACAATAATTTAATGACTTTTAATGATTTTTAATGACCCGCGGAAACCTTGGCTTTAGTCCTCGACGCGGCCAAACCAGGTTCGACTCTGACCTGTGATCCTTTGCCACATTTCTCTCCCCCTCTACCTCTCTCATACCCACTTTCCTGTCAGCCTACTGTTGGAAAAACGAGCCACTAGTGGTGCAAAAAAAAATACAAAACACAAAAGGCCAACAAAGTGTAGGACCAACAATAGTGGGGGCTGATTCCTCTCCAAAATATTCTGGGAATCTGTGAGAGTGAGTGGCATTTCTAACTATTTGATATCCTTGGATTAAAAACATATAGCCAAATCATCCATCCATCTTCCGCTTATTCCATCAGGGTTGCAGTGGGGCTGGAGCCCATCTCCAGCAGTGTTTGGACAAGAGGCATGGTACACCCTGAACAGGCAACACAGACAACCATGCTCACACACACTCAGTCACTCAACCCTAAAGGCCAATTGAGACATCCCAATTAATCCAACAGTCATGTTTTTGAACTTTGGGAGGAAGCCGGAGTACCTGGAGAGAACCCACCCATGCTCAGGGAGAAAATGCAAACTCCATGCAGGAAGATCCTGGGCCGGGAACTGAACCAAGAACCTAGCGTAACAGCGCTACACACTGCCCCACAGTACAGCCCCTAGCCATCTCATCACATTATTCTCTAGACACAAAACCAATCATCAATTTATTTAGAACACCTACATCCCACAAAAACTTGGAAATTATCTAAATTCTCTTTCTGTATTCTCAAGACCCCTTTTCTAAGACGTGGGCCCTATTGGCAACAAAGAATTTCTGCCTCACTTAATGAATGTAACTCAAAGGTTGGATTTTTTAAAGGTTTCAAATAAATATTAGATGGCTGTATATTAAGGACTAATAATTGAGACCAGCATTGCACTTGCTCCTGCTTTAATCTGAGGTAACTCAATGCTCTAAACTGAGAAAGGGACAACAACAAAAAAAAGTAACTCGATGTAAAATAGGATATTATCAAAATGGTCCTAAAGCAAATATGTTTTAGAGTCTATATGCTCCACTAACATGTTATCAATATTTCTAAAATTACAGTAGTTCACATTTCCCTGAAAGGTAATGAACAACCTTTTAAAGTAGAGGATATGCGTGTGCTTCACAGAAGTTTTGTGATTATGTAATAGTTCGTTCACCAATTATGTGGCATGATTGCATAATATACTTATCTCCTCTGAGTCATGTCAAGGTTTACTAAACCTACAATATTTCTCAAGCAATGTATTTATTTCCACTACAGTCATGTGTAAACATTAAAAACTATTTCTTTCTTTGATTCTAACAATATGGGATTTAAAAAGATGGATTTCGCTAAGAGGATAGTGATTTTCATGTTTGACTAGTAAAGAACGACCTAATTTGGACCATGACTATCAGGCTGCATATTCAGTGCCATGACATGCAGTTTCTAAAAGTAGAATAGGAGGAAGATCTTTTAGTTTTCATGCTCCTCCCCCGTGGAGTCATTTCCCAGTATTAGTCAGAGAGCAAGAAACCATGTCTGGGTGTCTAGACTAGATTTAAAAAAATGTTTTTTTTGAAGCAGTTTAAACAGTTTCTCTTTGAGAAGAATGTAAATTGATAAATTTCACTTTTTGAGATTTAATAAAGGTTTTATTTGTTCTTATCTTAATCTGCTTATTCTAACATCTTTAGCTACTGCTTAGCAGGCTGCTAGGATTCATTCTGCTGTCCTTCTTATGTCCCCCCTACTCCTGCCCTTCCTCCTCAGCTGTTTATCAGCCTGTCCGCCTGCTCTGCTAACTCAGTAGGTCTGCTTCACTGTCTGATGCTGATGGTCCTGCTTTCAGTGCCAAACTTGTTGCTCTGAACACATCTGTAATTATGGCACATTTTGCTGGTAGAGACGCTCAGGCTCTCTCCCTCCTCCATGGTTTTTATGAATGACATGTCTCTGCAGTCAGCCGAAGTTAACCAACTTTGCGCATCAGTGTGGGAAGGGGTGGAGGAGCCTGAGCCGAGGAGGATTCTATTCAATTCAGTTCATTTATATGGCGCACATGTCATCTGAAGGCCCTTTATGAGACTATTTAACCAATTCAATCAACCAATTCTGATATAGATATTAACAATATGAAAGAATCCTCAAAACATTACCAATAGATGCCTGGAAACAATTATGAAAATAATTTTTCCACATCTATGAAACTCCTAAAACATTTTAAAAATAATGAAAAAACATCAGATTTAACCATTTTTATGTGGAGGTCATCTTAGGAAATGCACATTTAACCAGGGGATTTCTCCCCCCTTATATTCCTCAGTCCACGGCTTCTTGCTTTTTTCCAGATTTTCTGTCAAGCCTCCATCATTTTTTTAATAATCAACTTCCATATCTTTAAGGGGACAAAGACACCTAAGCCTGAAAGACAGTTTAAAAGTGTCTAGGATAAATTTGCAAAACTAAGTAGTGTTAAAGATAGGTTCCGTGTATCCACCCTGATGCTCCATCTCTCCGGTTCTTTTCCATGAAAAGAGATCACTCGGGACAAACTCTTTAAATAACACTGCATAACTTATATTTATTAAATAACCAGGAGGCATGACAACAGATTCTGATAGAAATTGTAATCTTATTCTGATCAGAGAAAGTGCTTTGAATGTACAGAAGGCAGCTGCACACCTCCGGGCTCACCTCTCAGGAAGTGGCCCAGATTAACAGTTAGAAAGGCATTTTATACATCTACATTCTGCCTCATCATCTTATTTTACATCATACACGTTAGCAGATGATGACATCCATGGCTCCAGCCTTATCAAAATATTACACTTCGTTCTTAGCTGAAGAACACTGCTCTCATTCAATTTCCAAGTCTTTGCCACGTACAAAATGAAGATTATAACTGTATTTCCAGTCTTAATTAGATTAAAACATCAGTTCTGACACGCAGCAGGCAGCCAGTACCAAGGTGTAATAAACTCACATCTTCAATGATAATTATCCTAACACTAGCTTTGAAAATACAAACTAGCCTTCAGTTGCTTTTTTTCTTATTTTGAATGTAAATGTTCTTATTCCATTGGCAAAGTGTCTCATTTACCTGATCAAATCAAGAAAAATGCACTTTAAGACAAACTGGCTTTATTTAAAGCTTTTGCAGTGAGCTCAGGGTTAACTGCAAAAGACTGAGTGTAACAGCCACAGAAACTTGTGTTTTTAAACAGTTACCTCATTATTAGCACATAAACATGAGAAAGGCAATGTGAAAATGTGAACCCAACGCTGTTAAAACCGTCATCCGCTCAATGAAGCAGGTGAAAATCTTGTTGCCAATTCTGCTTAATTTTTCGCTACATTCAGCAACTTTTGAGGCCATTTTTTTTCTTCCCAAAACTGACTATTGATAAATCTAGCAACCATTTCCTGTCCCGTTGGAGATGTGACAACGTGAAAGCAGTTGAGTTTAGTGTCTTCAGTGAGGAGTGAGCGAGCCCCTCCCTCCTCCCAAACACTAAGGCAGCAGCAGCCTGTTTCTACAGTTAAAGAGCAACTCTGCTGTTGCCCCACTGAACATGGGCTAGCCATGCGCAAAGCTTCCACTAATCCCCTAAATTAAAAAGGTGGATGTATATATATTTTGTCTCATACTCTATGTCTCTCTGTTAACTGTTTTTTAAATTGAATTTGAAAACAAAAAATTGATTTAGTTTCAAATAAGATTAAAATAACTTCTGGAATACTGGAATTTTTTTAGATAATGTTTATTTTGATTTTTAAATGTCTTTAGAGAATTTTCTATCACTTTCTATATTGCAAATGTTGGATTACCTATATTATATGTATTACAAATTGCATTTAGCTCCCCCTCACAGCTGCAGTCACAGGCTCTGTGTCTGTGGTGTAAGTTTTCACTTACATGGCCAAGATTTATGACAGTGAACTAATGTATATAATAAAATACTAATATAAAATACAGGAAATGCATTTCAACATCATATCACTGTTATTAAATAAAATGAGATTGGGACTGATATTGATATTTATTGTCCAGCACTACCTGTGGCTAATAGACTTTCAATTGCAATAACACCAGTGTGTGGAAATTTTTAAACAGCAAAAACCAACAAATGTTTGCAATGCCGTTAGCAGAAACAGTATTGTAACCTACAAAATATGTGTAAAAACCAATAATTCCATTACAAGGTAAACTTCATAAAAAAGCTACAGGGACTGTGAATGTGTTCACACAATGCACTTTTTTTTTTTTTTAAACAAGCATTTATAGGGATAACATGAACCAGCCGTTTGTTATTTATTTATTTATTTATTTATTAAGAGGTATTCTTAGAGAATAATAATCAAAATAAATTTTACTTATGCACTATAAATCTGATTTACATATCTAATGCAGATTTTTTTTTACTATTATTATTAGATTAGATGGAGTTCAATCAGAAGTCATTGAACTCTTTTCAACAGCAGCGCAGCTAACACATAATAGGCATTTATTTGTTTTAAATAAATACAGACAATTTCAATATTTGCTGTCAATATGTGATTTTTACTTTTAACACAATTTAGCATTTCTCCGTCTTCCTATTCTGACTTTATACCAAACGAAAAACAGATTTACATCAAGTTGACTGAATTTTAGGTCACGAAGATCTTGCAGCTCTCAGTGCAGCAGCTTTGTAGACACTGCAGGCAACAGTCTTGATTTGAGGTGTTTTCGTGTGAAATATTTCCACACTGTGTTGCATGTAGCCAGATGACTGATCGCATTTTGAAAACATTTTGACACTTCTCTGCATTTCCGTCAAGCATGACATCCCTGACAGCACGCAGCACTATGGATTGGGCCCTTAATCACCTTAAGTATTAGGCAAACTGCATTTTGCTTTTCTAAATAACAGCATTTGATTTTTTCGTGTATTATTGTTTTGCATGTCCTTGAAGTCATTAGATTCAACAATAATTCAGTGAAGCACAGTTGAATCTAGTAACTAATGATTGGTTGGGAACATTTTTGTACATTGCCATAACAGAGCATACTTACGAGTTCTGAGAACGAATGCTGCTGCTGTGTCTCCGCAACCAGAGAACTGGGTGTGGTTGTTCATCAGTTTACAGAGTTGATCCTTCACGGCCTGTGAAATCTGAAGGTGGGCTGGACTCTTTTTTTCTGAAAAACAAAATAAAATCAATAAGCTCTACGGATCTGATCTGGGCAAAACAGGATAAAGGATTTTTATTTATTTTTTTTTATATATGAAGCTTATTTGTCAAAGAAAAGTGAACTAGAAATGGAACGGATGATGTTTAGCAGATGATTTCAGACATATCTTAAGGGGATAACTAAATCTACTTTAACTACTAATGTGAGCATCTCAGTTTGACTTCATTTAGTTTAAAAAAACTGAGAAAATTTATTCCAGAATAATATCAGTCTTTTTTGAGTCGTATCTTTTCCATAAATAAGAAACGTACTTGTGTGTCTAACAATATGATATTCAAGTGTTAAAATTTTCCAATTGACTTTTTAAGGAGAGTGTATCTATGCTCTAAGCAGATTACTCAGTAAGGGTCACTGTATCATAATAGCCATGAAATAAGCCTCTCTCATGACAGACATGATATACTTAGATATACTATAGAGGAGGAGAAGTACGGGTACAGCAGCATGGTTTGTAAGCTTTCCATGAGATAATCTATCCCTGCACATGATCTATAGGAGAATGGGTTCCCACATGTTCAAAATTAGTCCAGAGTAAAAATGTACTCTGAATATCTGCAAAACAAACCAATGTTAGCTAAAGCAAATTAACTCCATAGCACTGAAAACCCTCTAATGTTAGTAGATCGCAAACAGCAAATATAACTTTTCCTTTGAGACGTGGTCACACCAATACCACCAGTGTCATTGGTAGGATAACAGAATTAGTAATACATCTGTATTAGTAATATACTGAAACAGAAGGATGTTGGTTCAATCCATCCAATTATGGAAAAAACAGAAAAGGGAAGTTACCGTAAAAGGCTTTACAAGGATGGCTGCCAGAGGTGCATGGCTCCGTCTTCACTGGCAATGGTAGAACAGCATCTACAAACAAGAGATTAGAAAATCCCTGATATTCTTCAGCCCATGTGCATCATATTAAACCACCAGTGACACACATTTTAATTTTATCTTCTCTAACTTTAACAGAGGTAATTTAACACTAAGTGTTGGAAAAACAAGTTCATATAACCTACAAACAAAAAAGCTTTTTATCCCCTGAGTACTTGACATATTTGGACCCTTTTGCAAAATATGTGGATACCACTGGTTAAAGGTATTTTATCATCTCTTAAAAAAACAAAACAATGAAAAATCTTAATGCATTTCACATCCATTTAAAGAGAAAATCTTCATGTTTGAAAAATTGCTGCCTTATGTTTTGCTTTTTTTTTCAAGCAGTGCTTTAAAAGAAAAAGGGGGGAAAATTTTTTTTCCTTTATGAAATATCTAATGCAGCACATGACAACAAATCCCAACCAACCTTTCTATTTTGTTTTTTAACAGTAGAAGAAAGTTTAAAAATCATAATTTTAACCCAAAACAACTTAATTTAGTCAAATTACTTTCATAATGTTATAACTTCAAGTATCAAACAAAAACAGATTAATGTTCTCAAAATACAAAACCTGATGCTTGAGGAAGATCAGATTTGAAACAGTCCAATGTCGGCAAAAAGTCTTCCAAAGCCAGCTTTGCTGCATACTGACGAGCTTCCTTTTTAGTCACGCCACAGCCAGTCCTCTGCTGTGCACCATCTATCACCACAGCAAAGGCAAAATAAAATCCTGCCACATTCCCTATGAAAAAAAAACACAAACAAGAAATGAGATCATAAAAATCTTATCACTTATAAAGTGTTCTATACAGTCTATTATTGCTGCTTAAGTTGGATTGGCTTACTGATTGCCATTTTTATGCCTATAGCATCCAAAAAGGTCAAATGATGAATCATAGCCCATCTTATCAGCGCTTATTATTATTATTTAGCACTTCTTTAATTTCTGTCTTGAAAGAAAGGAGTAATATAGAAAAGAGTAATTAAAAAGATTGCATACTGTTTAACAAAAACTTGAACACACAGGAGGATATATTGTTTGCCACAGCTATTACCAAAACAAACTAGTACTCACAGAAAGATTATTTTTCCTACAGTCTCCTAAAAACTACTTTCAAATGTTACAGATTTAATAAACTTTGCATAAAAAAGGATTTTACCAGAATTCCATATTCTTACTGCAGTAGCAGAGACTTAAAACACAAACAAAAGAAAATACCAAAAAAATGACAATACAGACCAATTTTCTTTAATGTCAATTAGTTAAGAAGACACCTACTCATAAAAATGAAAACATTCAGTGGTTCTGTTACTCAGCATTTTTCACACACACAGTGCAGGAACAATTCACTGATGGTTGGGTGGAAGCAGAACCTTCCACTCAACCATGCACACTTGCCACAAGTAGGTCGGGGAAACGTTTTACGGTAATTTCTCACCTGGGGTTACAGTTTCTTTCATTTCCAGATTAAACTGTAGAACACGGGCAAGCTGATGAAGCAAAGACACGGCGTCGGTGCTGCCATTGTTGTATCTTTCAACCAGCATTTTGGGAGAGATTTTTGGCTTTTCAGGAGGACCTGAGTTCAATAAAAACAGCATAAAAAAAAGGAAAAAAAAACCAAAACAGGTTAAACCACCAGGTTGTCTTAAAAAAGAATAGTGAGAAAACAAAGACATTAAATGTGAAAGTCTATCAAGAAACTGTGTGTCACTTTCAAAAAGACTATCAAGAGTAGTGAATGGAAGCTCCCATTCCAAAGCTTACTGGGTCTGATGGTCTTAGTTTCCTGTCCGACTAAGTGATAATCCTTAGGACCATCGATGGAAGATGGGTCTGAATCTTTCGATTCTGATGCTGTTGGCACATTCCTCTTTTGCATTCCTGAAAATGTGGCTCCTCTAGACCCTCGAAATGAAAACATCCTGGAAGCCTAATAGTTTGAGAAGAACAGAAGAACCAGGTTTGCTCTGATATTACAAAACTGAAAGGCAACTGATATTTAGGAGTGACTTATATGGTTTAGCAATAAGGTTATCAAGAGATGCACTGATCCATGTTTTCTCTTCCGATACCGAAATCTGAATTTGGATATTTGCCGATAGTGGCATTATCCCGATACCAGAGTTTTATTATCGTTATTCATTTTATGTGAGGTTAAAACTACACTCTACAAGCTAGTATATGGACACATATAAGCATCTGTCCCAAAGGAAACTTGAAGTAAGGATGTCAGAAATGAGGAAATTCCCATCCTAAAAGTAAATATAAAACTGCAATGGTTGTAAATTGATATTTATTAAATATAAAGACGAGCCACAAAGAGTTCTAGAAACACAATAAAAGAGTTCCATCTAAACTAAACAGCACAGATAAAAGTCAACACTTTACCTATAACTTCTCAACAAAATATCAGGTGCTGCTTCATCTGAGCAGCACAAGCTTAGACCACTGGCTTGTTGCATCAACAATTCAGAGCTTTTAAGAAGAAATTGTTCAAATAAATAAAAAGTGTATTATTGACTTTTGTAGCAGCAGCAATTTAAAGTCATCAACTGTCAAATATTAGAAAAGGAAAAAAGTGCAACAAGTCAACTATAAACAATTATTACACAATATAAAGAAAACGGTGTGCATCATTCTGAACAACAAAATTAAAGCCATGGTGGTTCTGTACGTCTCTCAAGCTAAACTATAAAGAGCTGCTTCATTTGAGCAGCAGAAATGTTGGCCACCGACTCATTTCATCAACAAATTAAAGGTTTTCAAATATGAAATATAAAAAAGAAAAGGGCCAAATGTCATATATTATGAGAATAAAGTGCAAAACAACTTATACACACAAATAATCTCACTAAAACGTTTAGCATCATTTTGAACAAGGGAAAGGAGGTTCGGCATCAAAGGTGACCTGAATTAAGCTAAAAAACAAAAAATGAGCAGATGACTCATCAAGAAATTTACACTGATGGAGCGATATGGTGTTAAACACATCTCACTCTTACATTGGCAGGTTCTTTTTGAGGAAGTTTTTAAGTTATTATACTAGACTACATTGAAAAAGGTCACTTCGCATCCCATTGCAAATGACTAAATAGTGTATAATGCATGAGTGCGATTTTCACTTTATGTAAACCCACTCTATATTGTTCAGTATAGTTAGTGTATGTTTTTATGATATTTTATCCCACTTTTTATTCACACAATATGCAATCCTCGTCTCGGCGATTCAACATAGACTATAACAGATTATAGGCACAGAAAACGGCATAGGCATTGGCCTAGGTTTTAAGTCAATCAATCAATCAATCAAATAAATATTTTAAAAATTTTATTTAATTGTCGTTTGCTCACACATTCTTGCTCAAGCCTTTGAATTAAAAACCGCTCTGTGCTCCACCATATTTTGCCCGCTCCGCTCACACGCTCCGATACAGTCACAGGAAAATCGTAATAAAATATGGTTCACCTGTCCTTATAATGAGCGTCCAGGAAAGTGGCAACAGTGTATAGGGTTCAGTGCCTGTTGACAGCTTTTTATCGTTTAGATGCTGCTATATGTACTGTTCTCCTTCAGCAGACAGGGCTTCAGAACTGTGACGGATGGGATGCAGTGGATGTTGCTGAACTGATTTTTTGTCATCAACTCCTCTATGGAATCAAACACAGTCATTGCTTTTTCTAGTAAACTCCACTTGTCGGCTCAAAGTGTTTCCGGAAGGTTTTGGTCAGCAGCGTAGGCACAAAGAATGTTGCTTTTCCCTCAGAAGGCTCTTGATCTTATAGAAGGAACTGTTCCATCTTGTCTGGACATCTTGGACAAGATGGGTTGGAGTGGTTGTGGTCGCCATAGATTGTATTTCAAGCTCCAAGACTTCCAAGTTAGACTCAGAGTTGTGAATGCTTGAAACAATCTTTCTACTGTTTGCTAATGCATCACATACACTAGTTTGTGACATCAGGCCCATCACGCACAGCAAGCTGCAGAGTGTGAGGAAAACAACCAAGACAGCAAACAACCATGGTGTCTATCACAGCTGACATTTTACTTGCGTTGTCCCATAGAATGACATGCACTTTTTCCAAAAGGATGTGCCGGTGATTTAACAGCTTGGTGGTGGAGGCAGAGGTTGTAACTAGACATTTTCACCTGAAGCACCGCACTAAAGAAGCCATAAGTATCAAGAGTCAAGCCAGTGAACAATAAGACTTATTGATATTGTGCAGATACCTGAAGTCCAAATATCTGTAATGAAGCTCAGAGCTGGAACTTCTTTTATTTTTCAGCTATTTTTGTTGACATTTGGATATATACTTCTGGTAGCGCAGTCACTAAAGAGTATCAATCGACTACAAAATCCCTAGTTTTCCCCCACTGATGATGGCTGGTTAACGATAAAGTCGAGAAACTTCTCTGTGATTAATTTTGCTTCCATATTATCAGTCGATGGTTTACTTTCTTTTTTAAATGACTCCAGCAGTGATTCCTGGCAGCTCCTTTCCCATTTCTCTCCACTTGCCAAAAAGTCTTGGTGCTCTTGTGACCAGGAACAACCTGCTGAGTCATTTAAGCAGACTACATAGTTGAAAATGCATAGATCCGAATGTCCCTGTGTTAATTTATGGATTTCCAATCTGTAAATTAAGTTGGTATCGGATCGGCCCTGTCCCTAAGGTTGCCAGGATATAAAAATTTTTATACTCTAATCAAAATAAAAAATGCAATATACTAAATATAAAATGTCTTATACCACTGGCTGCATTTTTTCAAGGCAAGGTCATTGCCGTTTAAAAACATTTTTGGCAATATGACAAACTAAAATTCTCTCATAAGTGCCTACTAAGGCTTTGTTCCAAGATGGGTTCAACCTTTTAACTCTCTGGAATCATTTAAAATGTAACTTTTCAATTCCTAGTCTTGATGTCTTGTTTGCTTAACTAAAAAAAGAAGCTGTCAAACAACAAAGAAAAATCCACGGGATTGTGTGCAAAACAATCTGCTTCTGCGGTGGCATCTTAAGGTGTGGCTAATAGTTTGTTTTTTTTAAATCATTATTCATTTATCCGAAAGCACAAAATCAAACAGACTGAAGAGGGTTTTAGTTTTTTTTTTATGGAAACGCACAGCTTTACTTAGGACTTTTGCTTCTCTTTCACCAGAAATTTGCAGTAAACATACCTGACAGCAGTTTAAGTAACAGCAGAACAGCAGTTGAATGAAACCATTATCTTAGTACTCTTAATCAGAACTGTATCTTAGCTTTCTAACCAGGAACACTAGTGGTCCCATAAAAAAAAAATCTAGGAGCACAGAAAAAAAAAAAATGTAGATTTTATGTTTTTAAGAAACTACATAGTGCCCCTGATTTTTTATTTTTTTTTTACATGGGGTTTCCACTCACAAACACCAAACTACCTGCGTGTCTCTTCCCTTTGTAATATAAGGTTGTCTTCAAACTCAAACCAAGGGAAGATACGGTAAACATACAATAACATAAAACATGTTTTTCCATGTCTTGCTTATGTACACCAACATTAGCAAGACAGAAAGTACTCAAAACATTTAAAACTCAAGATAAACTTTATAAAATATTTGCAGTTTTCTGGGTAATTTTAACCTGAACTGAAACTAAATCAATTTGATGTTATCAAATTTAACTTAAAGGCAGTTAACAGGGGCAGAATGTGGATGGAGTTTTGTTTAAAATAAATATAGGGAGTAACTATTTTAGTGCAACAGTCAAAACAAAATATTATATTTACATCCCACTTTTTTAATTTGGGGGTGGATCAGTGGAAGATTTTTCAAGTGTGACTCATGTTGAATGCGGAAACCACTGATGTGTGTTCACTGGATAGCTTTTTGGCCATTGGTAGTACACGTTGCCAAGTTACCAGCCGCCATATAGGTACCTGGTTAGACCACTGGGGTCCGATTCACGAAGCAGGTTTACTGAAAACTAAGTTTTCTAAACCTGAAATATGAGAAACTGACTTTTCCGTTTCACAAAGAGAGTTTCCTCAACCTCTGTTTCAGTCACCGTAGTAACATTCTCCCCAGAGAACCTGGTCGGGAGCAGGTTTTCCTTAATAAACTCAGAGTGCCCTCTGTCTCCGCTCTCCTTAAATGCAATCACGGCGTTTTATTTTCTGATTTAGTCAGATTTTTGTTGTAGTTTTGTGCATAAAAGTAAACATCATCAACTAGGTCCAGCTTTTGAAAAACAAACATTGAATGTCTGTCTGATGAGGATCTTATAAAAGAATGATCAGCACTTTTTCAGAAAATTAAATACTTATAGGGAGAGGATTCTACGACTCAGTGACAGCAAAGGAGATTTATTTGTTTTTGGTTTGTTTAATATGAGCGACATGCGGATCATTTGTATTTATTTTTACAGTACATAAGGAACTAATGAAATAGTTTTCAGATTACACATGACTTTACACTATTACACTAGATTAATTTTGCGGGGGGAGAGGAATTATTTTAGAGTTAGGATTCACTCTGATTTATCGCGATGATAACATCCGAAGCAGCTGGAAACAGCCACTTAGTATTTACTGTGTAAAAGAAGACAGAATCAAACTGAAGAACGCCATGAGATGATGAAGTTCCATCTATTAGAACAATTATTTTATTCTTCATCTTCGCCTGCTGCGAGATGATTTCAAATAAATGGATACATTGATCCACTACCACTTAGGAAATAATCCCATAATATCACGGTAACAGCAACTATGGCAAGTCGTATTAATATGTATTCGTTTTACTGAATTTGTATTGTTGATATCTGAAAAAAACAAATTTTCTTTATATAAATGACCATCTCAAACAAAATGTCATTTACATCTATGTAGATTAAACATTATGGAGGTCTAGAAATCGATTTCAGATCTCCATATTCCTAATATACACGTCATCATTTGTATTTTTTTAACAATGAAGAAATTTCAGATTTTATAAATACATATTCAGTCAAGCTGATAAATGTCACAACAGACACTTAAGATGTGTAAACCTCTCTAGATATATAAAACTTAATTTTTACAAGTATAATTTCACTTTTTAATTTCTAAAATTCAGTTTCTGCTACAAAAATGTAATTTAGAAAATGTATCATTAAAGTTCAGTCTAGGAGTGAGATTTTTATCAGGAAGAATCTTATTTTAGTGATCTACAAATGGAACTTAGAAACTTTCACATTAACTCGAACAACAATCTTCTCCTTTGCCATCTTCCTCTCCTTTGCAGCTGTAGCACTGTTTCTCTGTTTTTTAAACTCCCTTTTTATATCATTTCTGCATAAAAATCTCTAATTTCGTAGGGGTGAAATACTGTAGGCACTTCCTGTTGCCATGGTGACTCGTCGAATCGGGGGCTCCACTGATAATGGCTTTTCATACCGGTTATGCACTTGCTAAACTCTTAAGTGGTTCTACTTGCAGTTGATTAAACTAATTCATAGCAGCTGTTGTGAAACCGAAAACTGAGTTTCCAACATCAGGCTAGATCAATTTGAATCTGCGTTTGTTAAACCTGCTTCGTGAGACACACCCCAGTTCTCCATTTATTCATAGAGATCAGTGGGTTAGACCAGTCGGAATGTAAGCAATACATGTCAAACAATGACCATTTTCTCATTTTCAGGGGTATTGGATATTAAGAATATTACACACGCTCAAACACAACTTCTGATGATGTGCCAAATATGGTGAATTGATGATGTACTGTACATGCAATATACATCTACTGATTACATTCTTATGTTAATGACATTACATACAACTTCAATATTAAAAATCAAGACTGAATTGGGACTGAAACAATTAAATCGGATTAATAAATTATTGAAATAACTGTCAACTAATATAGAAATCTATTACTCGTCAACTGGAGTAGAGACACTAACACATCTTTAGATAACAGAGCTACCCCCTTAGAGCAGTAATTATACTAAAATTGTAAAAAAAAAAAAATAAAATAAAATATTTGCATTTAAGATAAAAAAAATAAATCTTTTAGATCTGTAATATGCACTATCAAGAACCCCTCAAATGGAAAGATTTTCACTTGGTTTACTTTTGTAAAAAGTCTTCTTTCAGGAATCTTTGCTGATTATTAATAAATAAAAAAAAAAAAGAAAAAAGAATTGACAATCGATTTACAAAATAATCGTTAGTTGCAGCCCTAGACTGAATAACAAGTACATGTCTGTTATTTTTATTTATATATATATATATATATATATATATATATATATATATATATATAAAAACATGTGAAATGCATTTCCCCAGCAGAGCACTGTGTGTTGTTGCAGCCAAATGCTACACACGTCGGTATTTTTATAGCGCGACTGGCATTTTTATGGTGCAACTCTGTGAAAGTGGGGAGTACAAAGATGGCAGCAAGTGACTTCAGTTTTTTTCGGTCTATGTGCAATCCAGTGAATAAAGAGATCATTGGAGGAAACAGAGTCGCCGCTCCTCTTCCTCTGACTGCAGAAGCTGTGTTTTGAAGGAGCGGGGTTTCCTTCACTCACCACTCACTGAAGACACCAAACTCAGAAGCTATCTGTACAAATATTATCACCAAAGTCGTCAACTAGACAGGAAACGATCGCTAGATTTAGTTGTTATTTTATTTTTTAACCCTTTATAGGGCAGATACCATTTTTGATCACTTGCATACCTCTTACAAATGGAGCCCCCCATCCCTCAGTGAGGTCTAGAAGAACAAGATCTATATCCAGCCATTGCTGCTACATGGCTGTACATCTTATTTTGACATTTAACCAATTAGATAAGCCCTATAATGATATATAGCTACTGTAAATTAAGCTGAAAAGAAAGTTAACAAAAAAGGTAAAAAGCTTATTAAAAAGTTAATAAGCCTAGTTAACAATTATATTTAGGTTTATAAATTAAAAAATGTAAATACCAGTATCAGCATTAATGCCTCTAAGGTTATGTTGGACCAAAAAAATTGTTTCTTTCACTCTTAGAATGTTTTTCATGAATTTCTTAAAGAAGCACTTTTATTTTTATTAATATATTCGGGCCAATTGGCGTTACTTCTTATTACATTGATTTTTGCCATCAAAATATGCATATGTTTTGAATGTTACAACGGTAATAAGGTCTTGCCCTGGATTCTAATAACAGTACTGGCTTGAAATTTGGATTTTCAAAGTATTTCACTGAGTGCCCTATAAAGGGTTAAAGAAATGGCGGAAAATTCGCGTTGGCAAAACTGAGCTCCCCTGCCTCAGTGAGCTGAGCTCAGTCCTCATATTTCTGTCCCAATGAGGAGGGATCTGCGCTTAAATGCACGGTTGCCATGGCTAATACGCCCAATAAAAGTCAGAATATCGATATAATACCGTTGTAGTTCTAAACATTTTAACACGACCAGGTAGAGGTGCGAGTTTTTTTGTTTTTTGAACTTGCCCTCTGCTGTTGGGGCTGCAGGGTGTTCACCTGCTGATTAAAGTCTTAACAGCACTAGGTTTATTTCTCACAGCGCTTCTCTCACGTTTAAGTGTAAATAAGTAGGTAAATGTGTGAAAACTATTTTGCGTTAAACAATTGTAGCCAGTTTTACAAGTCAGCTAGTGTGCCAGTTGAAAATTTAAACCATGCTTATTTGAGGTAAGCTAACTTTATCTTGTAGCTCTAGTGCAGATTTACGAGTCAATGTTTTGGAAAAGTCTAAACACCAAGATAAAAGGTGGAATTTTAAATTAGAAACCAAACTTAACTGTTAAATTTTACCTGTTTAGGTGTCGAAAAGTAGCAGGAGGTGTAACGGTAAGCGGAACAAGCCCAACTGCCAAACTGACGCGCGAGCCGATGGACTGTTACTTCTTCTTCGTCTTTTTTTTTTATGGTGGTTGCAAAGAAAATTATTAATGTGCATTACCGCCATCTATTGGAATGGAGTGTGGAGCGGGGTGCTATATATAAAGTTTTCCACAAAACAAAACAAAATAAAAATTAAATTAAATTATAATAATTAAGTTAATAAATCTTATACTATTTATATTGATTTCTTATACTGATTTCTTATACTATTTATATTGAATAAAATCAGTTTCTCTGATGTCAGAATGTAATCATCTTCTCTTTTTAATGTACTTGTTTTGTACCTGATTCTGTGCTTAATTCATTTCTCCTGTTCTTTGTCCATGAACTACCTTCACTGCTTATGCGTAGCTTAAATATATATGTTTTGTTTTAACCTGTTGTTTTTTCACTTCCTTCTTTCTCACCTCACAGCCTCACGTATTTAACTCTGTTCACCTTTCTTCAGCTTCTTTCCTCTATTCCTCGATTCTGTGTTCTTTTCTGCATTTTTAACACCTTTGCTTTCTCCTACAAAAACACAGCCATGTGTCTGTAGCGCTGACACCTGTAGTACCTGAGAGGAATAATAATAATAATAATAATAATAATAATAATAATAATAATAATAATATTAAAAATTTTACTTTATTGATCTCACATTGGAGAAATTTACATCTGCATTTAACCCATCCCCTTGATGAACAGTGGGCTGCCATCGTTTGGCCTTGTCTGCGACCCCTGAAAGAGAAAATCTGACAGAAGTATATACATTTATAAAATATATAATTGACATCTAAATATATTTATTCTTTAGCATTTTTTAAAATAGATAAACCATTGTTACAGCATCATTGTTACAAAACAGACAGTCCCCACCAATCAGCTTGATGATTGGTAAAACGCCTTGAAAATCATATGCATCATATTGACTCTTGAGACAAAAGAACATTCAATTCTTTAGTCTCATGTGGGGCAACGGTGGCGTAGGATATGGAGTGTGGTTCAAGTTGTTGGTTCAAGCTCCAGCTTTCAGTGTAGTTGTGTCTTTGGGCAAGATACTTCCCCAGCATTTCCTACTGATGGTGGTCGGAGGGACTGGTGGCGCCACTGTATGGCAGCCACACTTCTGTCAGTGAGCCACAGGGCAGCTGTGGACAATGCAGCTTGCCACCATCAGTGAGAATGGGTGAATGACTGAATGTTGGCTAAATAGGTGGCCTTTATAACGATTGAAACAAATGAGAAGTGCAGCCTTCTCTTAACGCCTCTAATCAGAAATAGAGCACCTATTATTATATGCACTGCAAATAATCTTTGTGAACCAGCAGGAGAATATATGCTCATGGATATCACCATTCGTCAAAGGATAAAATTGATGAATGGTCAAAGATAGACTTTAAAATATCAGAACTTCAACATCACATCTGTCTGACAACATTATTTCTAAGCATAAAATTAGATGTTAGGATCCAACAACCACTCTATTTGAGTAGACTTTTTAAAATACCTTAAATCGTCTCTTTCATAAGTAATTTTTTGGATGACCGCCTTTAACTTTTACTTAAGTAAAAAAAAAAAAAAAAAAAAAAAAGATATAAGTAGTGAAACTCTTCCTTGATGACAATTCTTGCGTAATCTACCCACCTCTGCAGTAACGTTGTTGGCATTGTGGTCCATCTTGGAGACAAGTGAGAATGGTTATTATGTTGCCATGACATCCGTGGTGTGCAGGGTTATATACGGGCGGATTATTTACTGTGTAAAGCAACAAGATTAAGCGATAGCAGCAACTTGATATTTAAAGGTCAGCCAATAAACCGGAGATCAGGCAAAGTTTCGTGCAGCCTTTGATTGAGCAAGAGACAGATATGCAGTTTGTTTAGTATATATCAAGTATAAAGATGAATTTCGGTTTGAGTACGTATGGTATCTATTCCAGGGCTAAAGATAATATGTTATCTATATGTTATATTTGAAAACTGTGCATTAAGCACAATATTGGGGACAAAGTTAGGTGGGTAGAGTCATGCAATCCTCAAATATTTTTACTGAGGCAATAATAAAAAAAAAAGAATACATCTTCCAGAAAGTCACTCAAGCAATATTAAAGAAATGCTAAAATGGCTGGTCTATTACAAAAAAAACTGCAATAAAAATTATGAGAAGTTCTGCAATCTAAGAATAAAATTTTACCTGAAAATGTTGAGGCAAGGATTATTTATATTGTGACAAAATAAATCCAGGCTGATGTAGAAAACATTCTAATGTGACACTTTTTACAAACACAAGGCTTAAACCCAAAAATATCTAAGGCACTTTCAGTGTTAATATATACTATTAACTGTATATTTACTTGAGCCCCAAATGGCTAAAAACGTTCATCAGGTGTGATGCATCCTAAATGCACCAGGGAGCGTTATCACAGATCCTTCCTCCCATCAGCTGTAAGACTTAAAAACCACCACTGTTCAGAACAACCTCAATAAGTTGTTACATTCATGCTGATTTTGCACAGTTTCTATGGTAGTCAGTTAAATAACATGCTGCTGTCATTTTGCATATCTATAATGTTGCTGCTATTTTCAAATATCCATTACTGTAAAATTGTCCATAGCTGGATATTGGTTATTTTTTCTCCAGGTGTAGTGTTTTTATATTGTTAAAACACTTTACAGTTCATTATTTCATTGTTTATCTTTTAACTCTTCACTATTATGTTAT